>NC_058130.1:402582199-402609563 GCF_016433145.1 Gracilinanus agilis
TCTTGCAATACATATTTCCATGTTTATCATGTTGTAAAAAAGAAGACATATGTCACTTATGCAAGAAAGCACTCGAGGAGGAAATAAAGTGAAGAATATATGCTTTAATTTGCATTCAGACTCTATCAGTTCCTTCTATGGCATTGCCTTTTATTCCTTTTCTGTCATTAGTCCCTTGGAGTTGTCTTGGATTTTTTCATTGCTGATAATGGTTACATCATTCACAGTTGATCATTGAACATTATTGCTATTACTATGTATCATGTTCTCTGGGATCTGCTCATTTCACTTTGCATCATTTCATATTGTCTTTCCAGGTATCTTTATGATTGAGTGGTTATTTTTCCTCTCTGTGCCTCAGTTTCCTCATTTGAAAAAAGAGTGAACTAGACTAGGTAGCCTTTCAATTCCTTTCTAGCTCAAAATCTATCATTTTCATCTTTCTAACTCAAAATCTATTATCTCCATCCCAACCAGCAATCCTATGCTTCTTCTATCTCTACACAACATAACTAAAATGCCATTTTTGTTATTGGCATTCTGTTCCAGCCTTAGCTCAGTTTGAGTTTTAGCACTCTTGACCCACTTCTTCCATGCTTTTGCTGGTCATTTTGCTCTTTAGGGTATCATAGGCAGGGAAGGGATGCTCCTAGCCAGGCTGGAGCAAAAGAGTTAGGTGAGGAGGACTTTCTGAAAAAGTTATCAGTATCAAGGACCCCAAGTATTTCCTGATGTACTATGCATGGAAAAGGGTTGCTATGGTGTTGCTGGCCTGAAGTCAGCTTCCTTGGCTGATCAGTGGCTTCTCCCTATAAACGCTAATTTTACTCCTTTAACAAGGACAGTCATGCATTAAAGAGAGCTGGTGTTCTTGGGAAGGAGGGGTGTCATCTAGGAGGCTGGTGAGTCACAAAATACAGTCATCCTCAGCTTTGCCTGACCCTAGCATCTCCCAGAGAGAGGACATGGATGGTCCCCTAAAAACTTCTGGAACAGGAAAGGGACCGAGAAGGTTGGGTAGTGAGTGAAAGAGCCCAGGTCAGGGAGTAGGAGTCTGGAGACATGGGTTCAAATAATGGCTTTATCACTGCAGGATTCTAGGCAGACCACTCATCTCCTCTGGGCTTCCATTCTTATTGGACTAGATGAAAGCCCCTTCATCTTCAGTTCTACTATTCTTAGATTCTATGATATTAGCCTTTGTCACAAGCACTTGAAGATCATGAATAGATTCTTGATAATTCCTATTTCCTTCTGTCAGCTCCCAGACAGATGGTAGATTAGTGTAAGAAGCAAACCAGTGAACAATTATCATTAGATATTGATAATTCATAAAAAGGATGTTTGAAATAGAAATATGTCAAGGTTGAGTATAAGCAAGAGAACATGGCATAAGGTAAAACAGGATCCTAGCATCATAGGTCTAGAGCTGGAAGGGACCTCAGATTTGGAGATAATACTAAAAGTGCTTCTACCTTTCAGGGTCTAAGAGGAAAAATCCTTTTAATCAATCCATCAATCAAATGATCAATCAATAAATGTTTAAATCAATGTAATTAACTTATTTATTCTAATTAACTTAACAATAAATAAATCTATCATAATTAATTTTGATATTTAATTATTATTTATATCATTATGTATAATATAATTAACAACATACTAATAAATTAATTAATAACAAATAACAACAAATAAAATACTAAATAATAATAAACTAATTAATTCAAATAATTAATTAATATACTAAGTACTTGGTAGATGTGCTAAACCAGGTTGAGGGTAACTAACAGGCCTCAAGCCCAACAGTGAGTTAAAGGGATGTCTACCTCAAGCATATGAAGACTTCTCCTTGAGGAATAGGAGGATGAGAACAATTTATTTCAACAGCCAGGAAGGTGGCTGAAGTGGACACTATGGACCTACAGCATGGTTAGACATTAAAGAGACCAAATTCATCCACTGTATCCCAAGTCATCACCAGGCATCCTGACTTTTGTCTTGCCACTGGTCTTCCATGACTCTAGGAGACGGAGTGTGGCTGACAACTTTGTGCAACTCTACCTCACTTAAATCCAATTCATAAACAAGTCAAAATATCATCCCATGGTGTCATTGGCCTTCTTTGGAAATGAAGCAGGAACAACAACAATTAAGTACCTACTGTGTATTGGCCTAGGGTTTGGAATCAGTATACAAAGCAGGAGTAGTCTCTGCTTTCAGAGTCCTTGTTTTCTACTTTTAAAGCTTTAAGCATGAGAGAAATGTGAGTTATTTTAATCTCGGAAGAATCTCAGAGGAAGGACGATTAACAAATATATATATTAGGATGGGTGTTTGGTAAGAAGGATGCCTGCCTTGGGAGAGAAGGAAAGGAGCTGTGGAGGATGGGGGGAAGTAGCTGGTTCTTGCTTAGTGTCCAGGATCATACTTCTTACAACTTTCAATCTGAAAATAAATGAAAATTTATTAAGTGCCTTTCATGTGCCAGGTACCTGAGGAGTACAAAAAACAGTCAAGGACAGTCCCTGCCCTCAAGGACCTCATAATCTAATGAGGAAGACAAACAAGCAAATAAATATTTACAAACTATATACAGGATAAGTAGGAAATAATTAAAAGTCGGGAGACACTAGGATTAATAGGTGTTAGGAAAGGCTTTTAGTTGGAAGACAGGATTTTAGTTGGAACTTAAAGGAGGCCAGGGAAGACAATAGGCAGAGATGAGAAGGGAGGGAGAATATTCCGGACATAGGGGACAGTCCAGAAAATGCAGAGAGATGGGACATCAAGGAGGCCAGTGTCACAGGATTGAAGAGCTCCTGGTGGGGACAAAGGCATGAGAAAACTGGAAAAGTAGGGGAGGGGGTGCTAGGTTAAAAAATGCTTAGAATTCATATTTAATTCTGGAAGCAATTGGGAACCACTGGAGTTTATTGAGTAGGAGGGAGTGACTTGATTGGAACTGTGTTTTAGGAAAATCACTTTGGTGGCTGGCCCTTGAATAACAGGTGTATATGGCAGACAGATTGGAAGTAGGTTTCTGAGGCCCAGAATGTTGCCAAACCATGAAGGTACTGTAGAGAGGGCAGTGGAGGGACTGTGGTAAAACATAGTAGACTTGTAACAAGACCAGGAAACTTCAGTTTGAAGGATTGTGGCTCTTGGAAAAAACCTTACCTTTCAGTCATCCCTCAATTAGAGATCTACCCAACATAGAACTAACTAGATTACAAATATACCCTCTAAATATGAGCCTTCAGCTCAATCATAATGTTGATAGAGCTTGGCGACCCTCTATTTCCTCTTCTGCATCCTTCCTTCTTTGGGTTTCATGCTCAAGGGGACCTTTTGAGGACAGGAACCTGAAAAACTCATACACACTGAGAAATGCATCAGAGGGCACTTGAGCTGAACTTTGAAGGGAGTTAGGAAGAGGCACAGTGGTTAGAACACTGGGCTTGGAATCAGGAAGATTCACATTTGTGAGTTCAAATCTGACCTGAGACACTTACTAGCTGTGTGACCTTGGGTGAGTAACTTTACTATGTTTACCTCAGTTTCCTCATCTACGAAATGGAGAAAATGGCAAACTATTCTAGTATCTTTGCCATGAAGACCCCAAATGGGTTCCTGAAGACATGAATGAACAAGAGCAAAGGGATTCTAAAGGGCAAAGGTGAGAAGTGAATGAATTTCAGGCATGGGAGCACAGCAAGCTAGAATGATTCCACCATAGAGTCTGTGACAGGAAGTAGCATGCAGTTAAGTCTGGGAAGGTAGAACCTGAGATTAGTCAATGTAGGACTTAAAAAATGTTCTTTGCTGAAGAAATAAAGAGAGCTTCACTGGAGTTTTAAGGAGTGATGAGACTAGTCCTATGCTTTGGGAATGAAGGTTTGTCCAGGCCATGCAGGCAAGAGACTTTAGAGATCTTTAACACCTTCTTTTCACAGATGAGGAAGCTGAGGTTCAAAAGAGGAAGAGACTTGCCTAATATCATCCAAGTTTTTATGGGACTCTCTTCCAGTTTACACATGGATCTTCTCCAGGGGAGGTAGGTGCATCTGCAGTCTTTTCATAGACTTTACTCCTTAGACAGTCTTAAACTAAAAACTGGACAAAACATTTGTGTGTCTTGGTCAGAGTTTGAAAATGTGGCCCCTCTTCCTGCCTCTTCCTGCTTTTCTTTACTACTTTCTCTATAGGCAACTATCTATCTTGCCTATGCCTAATACTCTGGAATCTTCCTGGATCTAGGTATCTCCTAAAGAGCAGATGGAAAAGGGAGGAAGGTAGTGGGTAGGAGACCCTTGGAAACTTCAGAACTTTCCTCAGAGGGGTCTGAACTTCTACTTAAAAGGTGAGATGCAGTGATGCTCCTGAATGATGATGATGATGAATAAGTTAATAATATAGCAAACATATTTAAATTAAAATAGAATTTAAATAATATAAATTTATATTTATATATAATATATTAAACATAGTAATTTCATATGCTAAACACACTATATTTTATATAATAGATGCATACATTATATAAATGTATAAATATAATTTATTTTATATTATATTAATAATAATTTAATAGTATATTAAGTATAATAGTAATTAAAAATACACGTGTATCATGCTTATAGTTTACAAAATATTCATATATATTTTTAACTCTTTTATCTTCCATCTTTCCAAGGCATAAGAGTGGTAAAGGCTAGGCAATGGGGGTTACGTGACTTGCCCGGGGTCACACAGCTAGGAAGTATCTTGGGTCAGATCTGAACCCAGGACCTTCCATCTCTGGGCCGAATTCTAAATCCACTGATTCACCTAGCTGCCCCCTACAAAGTATTTTCAAGCACATCATCTCATTTTATCTTTACAACATTCCTCCCCTGTGAAGTTGACAGGGTAGGTATTCCAGGCTCCATTTTGCAAGATGGGAAACTGATGCTTGCCTGAGGTCATATAGCTTATATGTGGCAGAGCTGATGGTCCACAAAATCTTCCGACTCAGGAGCTGTGTATCATCTCTGTTGCACTATGGATCCTCTTCCAGATGTATGCTGCTGGCTAAAAACTCCCCTCCCTGGGGTGAGATGCTGCTGCTGATACTGTCTTTGCTGCTGCTACAGTGGTGTCAGTCCAGCTTCGGAGTGATCCCTGGTCTTCCCTCTTCTTACATCTATATAGACTGAAGCTGGTTGTAGAGGGAAATGTGATGGGTAGAGATAAGAATCCTTTGCCCAAAGGGCCAACTGGCCTGATCCAATGCCTGACATGAACAGTCTTTCTGGGGAAAGAGCACTAAGAATCAGAGGACCTAGGTAAGTGCTGCTACTGGGTACAAAAATATTTATAATGGCTTTCTTTGTAGTGGCAAAGAGCTGAAAACTAAGGGGAGGTCTATCATTTGGGAAATTACTGAACAAATGATGATTTCTGAATTTTCTAGAATACTATTGTGCTACAAAAAAAACGACAAAAGGTACGACTCCAGAAAATCCTGGGAAGATTTGCATGAACTGATGCACAATGAAATGAACAAAATTCATACAGCAACAAAAAACATCATAAAGGCAAGCAGCTTTGAAAGACCATGCAATGACCAACTATGATTCCAGAGGATAATAACAATAGTGAATATTTATATAGTCCTTACTATATGCCAGCCATTGTCTGGCACTTTACAGTCATTATCTCCTTTGATCCTTAGAGCAATGCTGGAGTGCTAGGTGGTAAGTGCTATTATTATTATTCCCATTTTAACACATGAGAAAACTGAGGCAAGCAAAGGATAAGTGACTTGCCCAGGATCATGCAACTAATTGAGTGTCTAAGGTCAAATTCAAACTCTAGTCTTCCTAATTCTTTGCCCATCACTCTACCCACTGTATCACCTAAGTGCCTTAGACAAATGAGACATGTCACCTACCTCCCACCAGAAAAGTGATCCACTCAGGTTTTGGAATGAGACGTATATTTCTGGAATTAGCCAATGTGGAAATTAGTTTTACTTGGCTGTATATTTGTTACAAGGGTTTTTTTTTCTTATTTTTTTAATAGGCAGGGGAAAGTAAGTGTGAGAGAAAATATGTAAAAAAAAAAATTAATTTGAAACCAAACCAGAAGGTGCTGCTGCCTGTGGCTTGGCTATGTTGGGACTCTGCCTAAAACCACCCTTCCCTTTCAGTCAAAATCAAAACGAAGTCCTCTCCATCTCAATTATCCACAGTTGGCCTGGCCTTCTCTTTCTTTAGGGTGATTCTCCAAAGTGGGGAGGCTCAGGGCCTTCTCTCCACCTCCTTCTGAGAGGCCAGTCCATCATAGATCTTGGATCCATGCTCCTCCTCTCCTGGGCTGCTGCAGCTTGTCTTCTTACATGGGGCCTGTAATTATCCCAGGAGGGAGCTAGCAGCCTAATTAGTGTTTGCAGAGGGCTTCAAGAACCTTTGATGAAAGCAAGGAGAGCGAAGACCTCTGGCCCTGTCCTATTGGGATTGGGTACCACCCAGGGAGGGGAGCTTCAGAAGCCTGTGGGACTGGACTGGGAGACAAGGAGCTTGGTATTGGGCCTTTGAGAACTTCCTGTGACTTCACTGGGATGGAGCTAGTCCATTCCCTAGGTGTCCTTCCTAATCTCTCAATTCTCTCCTTCTCCTCTCCCCCTCTCAATTTCCAAAAAAGGGCATCTTTCTGGTTTTATGTCTGTCCCCACAGAAACTCTGCCAGGCTGTTTACCTATTCACTGTATCATAAACCTCACATGGACATTTCCTCCTGATCATATGGACTCAGTCATTCTTCTTGTCTGAGGTGATCTTCCCATCCCCTCTCTCCATCTGTTTCTTCTTTCCCTATTATTCAAAGAATATTTTAGAACCTACCTCCTCTGTGACTTCCTCCCTGGTACTCCAACCTTCAGCCATCTTTTGCTCTTAGCATTTAGAGTTGGAAGGAAATTTGGAAATCACTTAAATCAGTACTCTCTCCCACCACTGCTTTTTTACAAAGGGGGGAAACTGAGACTCTATTCCCTGTGCCATGCTGCCTCTCCTAATCACGTGAAGCCAATCTGGTTGTGACACTTACCACCCCACTGATGGATCACTAACCTTGATTCAGCAGATTGGGTTTCTTCTCTCACTACTCCATGTGTGTTTCTCCCAAAAAGTCCAATTTTTTTCCATCAGAGGAATGAATAGCTGTATTCCCTTACTAGAATAAGCTCCAAAGCTCAATAAATTTGTGTCAATCAATCATTTGAGAAGGCTGGGCAGAATCGGGTAAAGATACAACCAACCTCAGGTTGGATGGTGGTGGTGGTAGGGTTTGGGCAGGACAGTGTTTTGGAATACCGTGTAGGATCTTGACCTCTTCCAGGACCTAATGGCTGAGCTCTAGAAGAGGCACATCTAGCTACAGACAATGGAGCTCCTTGACCTTGTAACCCAGCATAATGGAAGCCTTTACAGAGAAGCTTTAAAATAATGACCAACTCCCTCTCTTGGAAAGTGGTCCCACTGGACGAGTTGCATATTTGTCTCAGGGTACCTATGGCCAGTTCTGCCCCTCTGATCCCCTCAAGGGATTCCCAGGCCCATGTGTGAGAGAAGGAAGGAGTGGTTGTCAGAATGATTTTGAGTGGGGGAGACAGAAAAAAAATGAATCAGAGGTGATTTTTAAAAAAACATTTATTAATATTCATTTTTTAGTGAAGTTAACATGGTTATATGATTCATGCTCTTACTTTCCCCTTCACCCCTCACCCTCCCCCCACCCCTGGCTGATGCGCATTTCCCCTGGTTTTAACATGTGTCATTGATCAAGACCTATTTCCAAATTGTTGATTATTGCATTGGTGTGGTCGTTTCGAATCAAAATTCCCAATCATGTCTGCCTCAACCCATTTGTTCAAGCAGTTGCTTTTCTTCTGTAGTTCTTCCTCTGAATGTGGGTAGCGTTCTTTTCCATAAATCCCTTAGAATTGTCCTGGATCATTACATTGCTGCTGGTACAGAAGTCCATTACCTTCTACTTTACCGCAGTGTATTGTTCTCTGTGTACAATGTTCTTCTGGCTCTGCTCCTTTCGCTCTGCATCAATTCCTGGAGGTCTTTCCAGTTCACATGGAATCCCTCCAGTTTATTATTCCTTTTAGCACAATAGTATTCCATCACCAGCATATACCACAATTTGTTCAGCCATTCGCCAATTGAAGGACATACCCTCCTTTTCTAGTTTTTTTGCCACCATAAAAAGCGCAGCTATAAATATTTTTGTACAGGTCTGTTTATCTATGATCTCTTTGGGGTACAAACCCAGCAGTGCTATGGCTGGATCAAAGGGCAGACAGTCCCTTTGCGCATAGTTCCAAATTGCCATCCAGAATGGTTGGATCAGTTCACAACTCCACCAGCAATGCATTAATGTCCCAATTTTGCCACATCCCCTCCAGCATTCATTACTTTCCCCTTCTTTCATTTTAGCCAATCTGCTAGGTGTGAGGTGATACCTCAGAGTTGTTTTGATTTGCATTTCTCTAATTATTAGAGATTTAGAACACTTTCTCATGTGCTTATTGATGCTTTTGATTTCTTTATCTGAAAATTGCCAATTCATGTCTCTTGCCCATTTATCAATTGGGGAATGGCTTGATTTTTTTATACAGTTGATTTAACTCCTTGTATATTTGAGTAATTATACTCCTGTCAGAGTTTTTTGTTATATTTTTTTCCCAATTTGTTGATTCCCTTCTGATTTTGGCTGCATTGTTTTTGTTTGTACAAAACCTTTTTAGTTTAATATAATCAAAACCATTTATTTTACATTTTGTAATTTTCTCTAACTCTTGCTTGGTTTTAAAATCTTTCCTTTCCCAGAAATCTGACAAGTATACTATTCTGTGTTCACTTAACTTATTTATAGTTTCCCTCTTTATATTCAAGTCATTCACCCATTCTGAATTTATCTTGGTATAGGGTGTCAGAGGTGATTTTTGTTTAGTTCCATGTCTTCAGGCAAGCTTGTGTTACTATCATCTTTTGAGACCAGAGGAAAATCTCCACTGATCTTAAAAATACTTTCTTTGGTGACCCAGTAATTAACAGCCCTACCTGATAAAAGTTTTCCTTTAGAAGCTTAGGATGCTAGAGCTGGAAGGGACCTTAGAGTTAATTTCAGTTAATTCCCTCTTTTTCTTTTTAAAAGTTGTATTGATTCTTTTTGGCTTATACCACAGACATTTCCCAATATTCCTTCTATCCCCAAAGAACTGTGTAACATTGTGTGTGGGGGTAGGGGAGGACCTTACAAAGAAAAACATCAAGCAAAAACTACTGATACAGTGACTGTGTATGTCAGCATATGCACCTTTGGATACCTGCCCTACCCCATCTCTTGTTCCATCATATGCCCTCTGGAACTAACATTGGCTATTACCTTTATTCTGGAGTTTACTTTTTAATATTCATCTGCATGGTTGTTTTCATTGAATGCATTATTTTACTTGCCTCACTTTCATGTCTTCCTCTTACTAGGATGAGGAGAACCTAGGTGAAGAAGGATCAGCAGATAGATTTAAGAGAGGAGGGGTGTGTGTGTGTGTGTGTGTGTGTGTGTGTGTGTGTGTGTGTGTGTGTGTTGCAAGTAGGTGACTCAGTGGATTGAAAGTCAGGCCCAGAGATAGGAGATCCTGGGTTCAAATGTGACCTCAGACACTTCCTAGCTGTGTGACCCTGGGCAAGTCACTTAACCCCCCAATTGCCTAGCTCTTTCTGCTCTTTTGCCTCAGAACCCATACACAGTATTGATTCTAAGACAAAAGTTAAGGGTTTAAAAAAAAAGAGAAAGAGATTGTAGACTAGGGTCAACAGGATTTGTCAAGTAATTGGATGAAGGGGATGAGAGAGAAGGAAGAGATGAGGATGACTCTGAGGCCTCCCTCTGGAATTAGTCCAGCCTGAGTTTCTCCAGACAACAAGTGAAATGGGGAGGGACTCTTAGATGACGCTTAGGAGAAGCTACTGTCTGATTTTTTGACTGCTCTTGTCAAGGCTAAGGTTATTGAACATGAACCAGAATCACATATCTCTTTTGGCTACAGACATATCCTGTATCCTATTGCTCTAAACACTGCTGTTTCACAATATCAACCTTAATACATTATTACCAACAATGTCTATCTAAAACATTGAGAAACCTCATTTTAACATCCACTGTCCAATTGCTAAGGAAGAGACTAGTCCAGCTCTTTCTATCAGCTCTGTTCAATCTTGCATTTCTCTTAAGGTTTCTATAGGAAGTTATTTTTTTAAAAGAATATTACCTTTTGTCTTAGAATCAATACTGAGTATCAGTTTCCAGGCAAAAGAGAAATAAAGGCTAGGCAATTGGGGTTAAATGACTTGCCCAGAGTCATACAACTAAGAAGTGTCTGAGGCCAGATTTAAACCCAGGAGCTTTTGACACCAGGATTGCAACTCTATCCACTGTGCTATTTAGCACATATTTTATATATTATATGTGGATGATCTCTTATTTTGGGGTAATTTTCATTTCTTAATTCCCCCTTTCCATATTATCTCTTGCAACAAAGAATTCAAAAGTAAGAGTGAAAAAAGGCAATTCAGCAAAACTAATCATCACACCAACCCATTCTGACATATATATTGTTTTTCATATCCATAATACTCATTTCTGAAAAGAAAAGAAAGTATGTTTTATTTTCTTTGGGGCCAAATTTGGTTATAGTTATTTGGTTTTGTTATTTTTTCCTTTTCTTTCCATTTATAGTAGTCATTGTGGTTCTTTACTTCATGTTGTACCAATTAGTGCTTCTCTAAATTTTTTATATCTATTATTTCTTACTACATAGTAATATGATGTTATATTCATAGTATGTTTAGCTATCCCAATTGATGGGCAGATATCTACTTTTGTTTCTTTTGTTTGTTTCTTTTCTTTTTTTGCTATTATAAAAAATGCTATAATGAAATTTCCTGGTAACGGGACTTTTCTTTATGACTTCCTTGGGAATATATACTTAGTAGATGGATCTCTGGGTCAAACACCTTCTATTTTAACATTGTTCTGGTAGAACTAACTGTCCCCTGAAATATTGCTTACCTAACATCATATTTTGCATAACTGATTTGTTTTGGGCAAGTTAAGAAAGGAAGACAAGTCAGGCTGTTAGAACGAGCAGGGGAGTTTCTTTGTCCTTGATGTGTCTGAGTTTTCTCCCTTTCTCCATCTCTTCACATTTGGTTGGTTCCTGAATATACTTTTTTTTTGGACTGCTTCCTGTGTTGGAAGTGGTAATCTCCAGAAGTACTCAGGATCCTTAGAGATACAGAATCTCTCTTCTTCCAGCTCTAGTACAGAGCTGTGTTGCTAGAGACTATAGAGAAACCCAGCATGGTTAGGAGAGGCTGGGCTTATTCACATTGCTGATACTTAAAACTACAGTTATTAGTTCCTGGAGAATGGTTTACAGAACATTTTTGTGGAGAATATTTGGTAATTAATTGATCCATATGGTTTCACAATCCAAATAGATTGCATAAGAGGGGTTTGACTGGTTGGCCCTTGCCTATACTCCCATTAGACTATAAGCTCCTTGAAGGCAGAGACTATCTTTTGCCCCTTTTTGTATCCCTAGCATTTAGCATGGTGCCTGGCATATGGGAGTTGGTTAATAAATGTTTATTTATTGGTTGACTGACCTATATAGCTCCTTGAAAGAACTGAGAAGCAGTGTGTTGTATTTGGTGCTAGACAGAACCTGTGGTGAGCCTGGGAGGAAGGAAGGGGATGGGTTTGACAAGTGGGTGAAGGGGAGGGTTAATGATACAATGATACATAGGAAGGAGGAGAGAGCCCTTATCCTCCAATCTTGCTGGGAAGATGGGAGATATATCTGGGGGAGAAATTGAAAAAGATATTTGTCGAGCAGGTATAAATCAACATGATGCACACTTAATCTGTGTGCAAGGGATGACCACAGAAAGTCTTTTAAAAAATTTTTATTTTAATAACAAATTTCCACATAAATTTTCCAAAGTCAAATGATCCATATTATCTCCCTTCCTTTTTTTCCTCCCCCATCCCAGAGCTGACAAGCAATACAATCCAGGTTATACAGACCATATAAAGTTTTATGCTAAGAAGAGACATCTAGGGCAAGGGGACAGGAACCTTTTTACAGAAATATTTTTGATAATTGTATTTCAGTACAATTGGTTTCCTTTGTAATCCCATATGTTTCATTTTATGCATTTATAACTTTCTAAGAAAAGTACTTAGGCTTCAGATTGCTGAAAAGGTCAATAACATCAAACAAGTTAAGAATGCTTGCTCTAGAGTCAATCCTATAAGGTTTCTGGGTAGAAATTAATCATCTTTTCTGACCCCTTCCTCAACTCTATCCAATTTGTATTTTTTTAGCAGATTCATAAGAATAATTAACCATCAAATTGTGATTATTTAGTAGTTTCTTAGTCAAGCCTATTGTTTTTCTTCTACATTATTAGCTAATGGGCTATTTTCTGGTTCTTTGATGAGAGAAAGGGGAGTGTAAATCAACATCTTTCTTTACTCACTCCCAGAATAAGTTAGCTGAGGAAGAACATAAAGTAGTTGGATAAAATATGGATTTTCTCCAGATTGCTTGGAGTTGTTTTCAGATAGATATTAGAGTTTGCAATTGCTAAGAATCAGTTGTCCTACTGATCTATAGAAAGGAAGATGGACATTTCCTTGTTCTTCAATGTAGATGCTGACCTTCACTCAGGCATGTTTCTTCTGTGTTCTACAAATGCACTATCCTTTTACCTCTATACCTTTGTTCATACTGTGTCCTCTGCTCACAATGATCTCTCTGATCTTCATTGCTTTGGGCATCCTATTTGACCTTCAGGTTTCCATGTAGCACCTTCTCCAGGACCACTTCTCTATGTACTTTTCTAACTTCTATTGGTGGGTTTAGTACCCAAAGGACAATGACTACTTCTCTTTTTCAGGATTCTAGGGGTAACTCTGAGTGTTGCTGAGGTTTCTTGTGTTGTCATTCATGAACCCCCACCAGTGTGTTTCTCTTTGATTATCTTGCAGACTTAATTAGCTAATATAAGGATATTTTCTAAGTAGGTATCATGAGGAGAGTTACTGAAATAATCACTAGAGACACACTTTTTCTTTGTATGTAGAATGTCCTTAGGGCCAATGAATTCAAACTTATAGTAAAGAAAAGGCAGTGAGACACAAGTATAAAGAATCCCTGTGCCAAAGGATTGAACTACAACTCCTGGTTACTGGAAATCCTTTTATGGAATCCTCACTAAGTTCCTCCAGACTTTCCAGTTCATTCTTCACTTTCCATCTGCAATTCTACTTGAATTAAACTTCGCAAAACAAGAACACCCCTAGCTTATCCTTCTCCCACTTTCCAGCTTCCTTTTGTGTGCTGTCTGAGGGCAAGAACTGTTTTTCTAGTTCTTATTTGCATTCCCTGGGCTTGGCACAATTCCTGGAAATAGTAGGTACTTAATAAATGCTTTTTTAATTGAATTGTTGGGTTCTGTGGATTAAAGCCCTTGCAGAATTCTGAAACAGCCTTTCCTTAGTATGTTTAGTTGATACTTGTAATGACTCTCAGCCACTCTCAGCCATGGAATAACTTTCAGCCACTGATGAGTAATGATGGTGCTGTTGCTGTCCTTGGATGGTCACTGTTGCTCTGGGAACCCTGTGACTAGCTCTATTGGACACTGCTGTTGAGGACACCTCCAGGTATTCTGATCTTTCAGAGTATATGAAGCCATCACTTGGTTAATTCTATCTCTAAAAACTCAGTTGTGTTTTCTTGGGAGATCTATTTGCCTTCAATAATGTTTTTCTCTCTTTCCAGGTGGACATGTTGTCTCCTACTAGTACAAATGTGGTCATTGAGGAGGAGAGACAAGACAGAAGGAAGTATAGTCTCTTCTGGCCATGGGAAATTCCTTCAGGGTGGAGGCACTCTAGAATCTTCATCTCTATAAATTTGGAGTCCTTTCCCTACCTATTAACAGTCTCCAAACTAGCTTGCTGTTAGCTTTTCCAAGAAGTGGGACCTGTTGTTCTTCAAACAATCAAAAGATACTTCCTGTATGATACCATCTCTTTTTATTTAAGACTCAAATCTCTATGGCCCTTTCACATTGATTAAGAATTTATTCAGGGGGCAACTAGGTGGTTCAGTGGATTGAGAGCCAGGCTCAGAGGTAGGAGGCCCTGGACTCAAATCTGGCCTCAGACACTTCCTAGCTGTGTGACCCTGGGCAAGTCACTTAACTTCCATTGCCTAGCCCTTACAGCTTTTCTACCTTGGAACCAATACATGGTATTGATTCTAAGATGGAAGGTAAACTTGTTTTTAAAAGAAAAAAAATTACTGATTTATATTTAGTAATTCACATCTTATTTTTTCTATCTGTGAATTCCTATCAGTAACTCAACAAATATTTCCTAAGCACATATTATGTGTGTGGCAGCATGTGTGTGTATGTGTGTGTGATGGGATAAAGAAATAGAAGCTTCTATTTATGTCTCCAAAGAGCTTGTGACCCAGTAAGGTAGATGAAAATGTAGTTATACATTTTAGTGGATTTATTGTTTATACCTAAGTAAGTATATTTTCTTCATTAGTCTAGTTTTCATAATCCATTCATACTTTTGCTTTCTGTGTGATTCTTGTTCACATCTTTCCATGGATCCAGTATGCTAAGAGGCCTTTCTTTCCCTTCTTTAGTATTCCATAAGTACCTGGGGCTATCTGTTTGCTCTCCTTATTCTTGTCCAATTTCCTTTGCTACTCATACATGTTCTTAATGTTGTCTCATATGCCATATAGATTATATTATATATTACATATTATTATATGGATTATATAGTATATGTTACATTACATATATGTATATACATATATATACATATATATAAAGCTGAATTGTATTCAGTTTGTAATGAATTTTAAATGAGGAATATAGATAAGATTAGGAAAGAAGAGATACTTGTAGGTAGAGAAAAAAGAAAGGGAAAGTCTGGGAATTTTTTATGGAAGAATGAGAATTTTTTAACTGGGCAATGAATAATTATTGGATAGTTAGAGAGAACATGCACATACACAAATACACACACACTCCACCTCAATAGGTCAAGAACCTGTGGTTTTAATGTGAGGAAAGTCCCAAAGTCAGAACTTCCCCCTCTGACTCAGATTGTTTCCCATCTATAACTTAGAGTCTTTTTTTTTTTTTTTAAAACCCTTACCTTCCATCTTGGAGTCAAGACTGTGTATTGGCTCCAAGGCAGAAAAATGGTAAGAGTAGGCAATGGGGGTCAAGTGACTTGCCCAGGGTCACACAGCTGGTAAGTGTCTGAGGCCAGATTTGAACCTAGGCCTGGCTCTCAATCTCAGCTACCCAGCTGCCCCCTATAACTTAGAGTCTTAGAGAGTAGCCTGAGGCTTAGAGAAGAAGACTTGCCCATGGTCACATAGTGAAGAAATGACAGGGGCAGTCCTTGAACCCATTTCTTGTTAAATTCAAGGCTGACCCTTTTTTGCTATGCCACTCAGCCTCCATAGATAGATTTCTTTGTATCTATGAACAAAGATACACATACTTCCTAGTGTATTTGTCCTAGCTCCCCTTAGATTGTCAATAGTCAATACTTCATAAACAAGGTTTATTTTTTTTTTAATATCTTTGTCATATCCCTGAGCACAGGGCCTTTAAGAGATATATGATGATTGTTACACTAAATAATAAAATAGCAATAGTAACAATAGTAACAATTTGTGAAGCACTTTAAGACTTGCTTGTTGCCTCGGCTTGTCGCAGATATCATTATCCCCATCTTATATATGAGAATTAAAGTACAAGTTACTTAACCCTATTCACCTCAGTTTCCTCATTTGTAAAATGAGCCAGAGAGGAAATGGCCAACCAACTCCAGTGTCTCTGCCAAGAAAACCCCAAATGGGGTCACAAAGAGTGGAACACAACTAAAATGACTGAGCAAACCAAGGCGCCAGGAAAGGAAGGGATTTGCTCACATTTGGTATACTGAGTGGAATAGAATTGGATTGGAGGAGACTTGAAACTTGAAATATGAATAATGAAATGGCAACCAGTTCTCTGAGGCTTTTTGTCTTACAAAGTCTTTGTGGGACCTCCAGCTCAGCCAGATGGTTAAAAGCCAAGTCATGTCACATGGGAAGGAGCAGGGTTCCTTTGGGAGTGAGTCTCCTACCCAGTTCCCCTTCCCTACCCCAGACATAACAATCTACATCTGCTCCTTTGGGGCAGACCATAGGTCAAGGCAGAAAGGCACTGGACCGGACTGGATGTCAGGTGACTGATAGGTAGAACTGGTCCGGTTCTACCATCAGTGTGTTGGCAGAGGGGTGGAGTTCCTTTATTTTTGTAAAATGAAAGGGTTGGAGTCAATGATATCTAAGATAGCTTTGATTCTGCCAATTCTCAACATATTTGTCAATCAGCCTATTTTGGCGCCTTGGCTTAAAGGTTTGGGACCTGCACCTGCTTCCAGAACATTCCCCACCACCTACCCCAACTGAAATCCCTTGGCTCACCCTGAGGCTACTCCCTCCGGGTGCTGTTTTCTGTCTAATTTTCTTGGTTTCTTGAGCATTTCCTCTTTCTCACCCAACTCAGGCACAAACCAGCTCCCCCTTTCTACCACCTCTCACCTAGTTTCTCTAGTCTCAGACTATACACAGCAAGGCTGGGTGAGGGGTAAGAGGTGGGGGAACAGAGAGAGTGAGAAGTTTCCACTCTACAGATGGTCCAAAGGCAGTTACAGCTCAGTCCATTTGGATAGATTTGCATATTAGGGGTGGCTCTATGAGTCTAACATGCCTATTAGATCTGGTGTGATTTAAGCTTGAATAGGGATGCTGTTGGCTTTATTTTTTATTTTTTAAAAAAATCCTTCTTAGTATCAATTCTAAGAGAGAAGAGTGGCAAGGGCTAGTCAATCAGGGTTAAGTGACTTGCCCAAGGTCACACAGCTTGGAAGTTTCTGAGGCCATTTAAACTCAGGTCCTCTGGATTCTGGGTTTGGCTCTCTATCCACTGTGCTACCTAGCTTCCCCAGAGCTAATTTAAAACATGTCCCTATGAACCTACAATTCTCCTTCTGAGGTGGACTTTTTAAAGCCCTGGCCAAGGCCTTTGATAAAGGGAGTTTCCTCCCTGGAAATTCCTTATGGCACCAGATCCAAATAGATATGGAATCATAGTGTCAGAGTTGGAAGGGACCTTAGAGGTTATCCAATCCAGTATTGCCAAACTCAAATAGAAATGGAGCCATTTATCTATACATAAGGATCCCTATGGATTACATATTGTCTTTATTTTAAAATGCAATATTATCTACATTTCATTGTATTTTTATTTGTTTTGTTAAATATTTCCCAGTTGATGGGTGGCTAGGTGGCCCAGTGGATAGAGTGTTAGGTCTGAAGTCAGGAAGACTCATCTTCCTGAATTCAAATCTGGCCTCAGATATTTGCTAGCTGGGTGACCCTGGTAAAGTCACTTAACCCTGTTTGTCTAAGTTTCCTCATCTGTAAAATGAATTGGATTAGCAAAATGGCAAAACATTCCAGTATCTCTGCAAAGAAAACCCCTCAGAACCCAAATAGAGTCATGAAAAGTCTGTGACACAACTGAAATCACTGAACAATAACAATGTGTTTTATTTTATTTTTATTTGTTTTGTTACCAATTATATTATAAACACATACATACACACACGCAATCCTTACCTTCCATCTTAGAATCAATACTGTGTTTGGTTCCAAGGTAGAAGAATGGTAAGTGTTAGGTGAGTTGGCTAAGGTCACACAGCCAGGAAATGTCTGAGGCTAGATTTGAACCCAGGACCTCCTGTCTCCAGGCCTGGCTCTCAATCCACTGAGCCATCTGCCCCTCTTACCTGCAAAAAGTTGCATTTTAATCTGATTCCTCTTAGAAGGGTTGCTACCTCATGAAGCCTACTGTCTGAGTGTTTGACATCTCTGATCTAGTTCAACTCTCTCATTTTACAAATGTAGAAACTGAGCCCCAGGGAGAATAAATGATAATAAGTAGTAGAGAAGGAATGGGATATGAGGTTCTCTAACATTAAATCCTGTTCTACCTTAGAGGTAGCACGGAATAATAGTAGATAGAATGATGGACATGGGGGCAGCAACTCCAACTTGTGTCAGACATTTACTGGCCTTGAGATTATGGGTGAGTCATTTAATGTCTCAGAGCCTCAATTTCCTCACCTGTAAAATTCTGGTAAAAATACTTGGCAAGCAGCATGGTACCCTTGAAATTCTTTGAGGTCAAATCCCTCCTCTGCTATTTGTTACCTGTATATCTTTAAGGAAATTATTTAACTGCTCTGGGCCTCAGTTCCCTTATCTGTAAAAAAAGGAAGTTGGACTGGATAGATGGTTGCTGAGATTGCTTCTAGCTTGCAGTAATCTTACTTGCATTACCTACTTCACAGTGTTGGAAGAAGAAAGTATTTTGCAAACCTTAAACACTATAGAAATGAAAATTATTATTAGGGTAAGGACTTTTGGTGTGAATAGGTAGAGGCAATGCCCACATGGATGATATCATTGATTTTTTGAAGTATTGAAGAAAACATTCTATGATTTGGTAGAGCTGCACCCCATTAGCAGGAAGTGATATAAGGCAGTAGAAATTAGGTAATCACAAGAACTGAGATGTTGAGCTATCCTCACTGTTTTCTACCCCGGATAATCTATTTTGTCCAGAAGAACTAGAAAGGCTCTAGAAAGCACATTGATAGGGGTGGCTAAGTGACTCATTGATAGAGAGGCAGGCCTGGAGACTGGAGATTCTGGGTTCAAATTTGGCCTCAGACACTTCCTTGCTGTGTGACTGTGGACAAGTCACTTAATCCTCATTGCTTAACCCTCACTGATTTTTTGCTTTGGAACCAATACTCAGTATTGATCCTAAGATAGAAGGTAAGGGTTTGTTTTTTTTTTTTCCCTTTTTCAAAAAGAACATTAATAAACTGGAGCATGTCCAAAGGAGGGTAACTGGGATGGATAGAGATGAGGAAGACTGGAAGCCATGCCATAGGTCAGAGATTTTTACCCGTTTTTGTAATCCTATGAACTCCTCCTCAGAAAAATGTTTTTAAATATACAAAATAAGATACGTGAGATTACAAAGGAAACTAATTATGTTGAAATACAGTTAGGAAAATGTGAAAAAAAAATGAGTTCTCAATTGCCAGATTAAGAACTCTTACCATGGGTGGTTTGGTTGAAGGATCTGAGGAAGTTTTTAGAGAAGAAAATATGGGGGTAGGAAGAGAACGCAATAATTACTTCAAATACCTGATGGTCTGAGTGGTAGTAAAGAGATATGGCATTTCTATTTTCTGACAGAGGGTAGAACCAGGGGGAATGGGTGGGAGTTATAGGGAAGACTGGCTTAGGAGAACCTTTCCAACCCTCTTAGTAGTCCAACAAATGGAATTCCTTCTTAGATTCCTTCTTAGCTACCTATCACTGGAGGTCTTTACGGAAAGTCTGGATGATTGCTTGCTGGTGATACTGTAGAAGGTCCAGCTGCTCAGTAGAGATTGGACTAGGTGGCCCCTGAGATCCCTTTTCACTCAGAGATTCTGGGACCAATTTTATCTGATTCTCATCTCGCCACTTGGCATCATTTAGGAGATAACAGGGCTCTCAGGAATAGCAGATAGGAGGTTGAGTTTTGAATGGAGGCAGGAGGGAGTGGGAAGTTAGGAAGCATGGGACAGTATTAGGCCAGAAGAGGGAAATGGATGTATCTGTTGAAGGATCTAGGAAAGTGAGAGTGGAAAAAGAAGCTAGGGCTAAGCCTGCAGTGAGGGAGACATGTGGGCAAACAGTGGGAAGAGAGAGGGCAGAATGAGGTCATCGGATCCAAAAAGAGTAGAGGAATGCCAGATCATTTGTCTCCAAGGACCAGAAATGACTCTTCCTCCTCCTGTCTCTTTCACAGATCCCTTCCCTCTCCCCCATAAAGGGATTCTGAGCCTGTCTATCTGTCTCACTTCTTCTGCTTGCCAGACCTCCTGCCTCCCTCTCTTCCTGCTGTCCTTGTCTCCATGAAAGTCTGTCTCTCTCCCAGACTCCCCCTGCCTCTGTTTTTTGTTAGAGAGCTCTCCTCTTCTCAGCACAGAGCCATACATTAAATCTGTCTGTCGCCTTCACACCCTCCGCTCTCCTGGGGAACACTCCCTTCTAGCTTTGTGCTCAGCTTGCCCACGCACACCCTCTCTCTGCGGGTGGCAATCTGACACTCCTTCCTGGGTTCAGCCCAGGACCCCGATGCCAAAAATCAGCATTTTCATTTTGGCCCCTTGGACCCTTTCTGCCTTCCAACAGATGTGGAAGGAAAGCATGTGGTATGGTTAACACCCTCACCCTGACTCTCGGCCTCCTCTACCATCCCACTCGCCTCTACAGAAACTTCACCCAAATCTCTCTTTCCCCCTGCAGAGAAGCTTGCACATAACAGGAACCCGGCAAATATTGCTGGATTGCTGGATTCTAGCGGTGTTTCCAGCACTCTGGATAGAAAACGGGCTTGTCAGGGTTGATGAGAAAGGGGAATGATACTGAGAAAACCCAAGTTAGGAAACTCGGTGTCATCCAGGATCCCGAAATATATGCCGCGTATCTTCATTTTATTTACTGGAAACATTTCCCTTCCTTCCTTCTTTTATTGATTTGTTCAAATGGAGGGAGCTATCTGGCACGGTGGGAAAAGCCCACTGGTCTCTCCAGGCAGTCCTGCCTGTTATTGGAGAGAAAACATATTACGTACAAAAATCTTTATAAACCTTTAAATACTCTAAAAATGTCGGGTTTGGAATATCTAGTGTTTAGGAAATGGGTCCTTATACTGAGCTAAAATCTGCCTTCTATTGTTCCTACGTCTGCCTTCTGGGTTCAAACAATCCTTCAACTACTTAAAGACTAAGATCTCATCTTCCTTAAATCTGCTCTGCTTTGGTCTTTTCTCTTTTCTGGGTTAAAGATCCTTACTTCCTTCAAAGAATCCTCTTAAGGTGTAATTTTGAGTCTTTCACTGTCTTGTATACCTTACTTTAGATTAGAGTTTTTTTCCTTGGTGACTGTAAACTTTTTTTTTTTTTTGATAACTATATTACATTGTAATTGGTTTCCTTTGTAATCCTATGTAGTATGTACACTATGTAGCTATACACTAAAAAACATTATTTTGGGGCAGCTAGGGAGCACAGAAGATAGAGGGTCAGACCTGGAGTCCCATGGAACTGAGTTTAAAATCTGGCCTCGGACGCTTCCTAGCTGTGTGACCCTGGGCAAGTCACTTAACCCCCATTGCCTAGCCTTTACCACTCTTCTTCTTTGGAACCAATATACAGTGTTGATTCTAAGATGGAAGCTAAGGATTTTTTTTTTTATTTAAAGAGGACTCTGTTATTCCCAAAGCATTTTCTGTAGGTGAAAGGTGGTGGTGGTGGGAGAGTACACATTAGTGTATGTAAGCTTTAAGGATCCTTTGTTTGTTCTGTAGTTCTCATCTCCAAAATGGAAGTCAGCAGTCGGGCCCCTGCTTTTGACAGAAACACATGCAAGAATTAGATAACTCCGTATAACCAGCCAGGCGCCTTGCCTAAAATTGTTCATTAGCTCTACAAGCATACAATATTAGGAGAAAAAATATTTCAGAAAGTTACTTTCACAGAGACAGTGATGTAAATGAGGGACTTGCCTAATGCTCTTACATTGAAACAGAAGGACTTTTCCAAGGTTGAGGGAGAGCTCGGGGGATAATGTGTTAATGTGCTTATTGCCAAATGATATCCATCCAAGCAAGTTAGGGGCTATGCCTGTGAATAATGAGACGGGAGGCCTTGTGAGTCATGGGGCAGGGTGGTGTGATGAGAAGAACTCTGGAACCGGAGTCAGAAAGACCTGGGCTCATCTCCAGACCCTGCCGCTTACAAACGGGATGACTAGGCAAGGCAGAAGCTTTACAGCTAGGAGAAACCCAAGAGATCATCTGTTCTAGCCCAGTGTCTTCCGTGTGAGACAAATGAGGTCCAGAAGAGTGAAATCATCTACCCAAAGTCACAAAGGAAATAATTAGCAGGGCCAAGAACATAAGTACTGAAGTGAAGTAGACATAATATCTCTGAGCATTGGCTTCCTTTCCTGAAAAATGGGAATAGTGATGCTTGCATTCCCAGTGTTAACTGGGGTTGTTGTGAGATAGACAGACAGACAGACAGATAGATAGATGGACAGGTGGATGGGTGGACAGACAGACAGATAGATAGATATATAGATAGATAATTGTCAGGTGATGAACAATTGGCCGTGATGGTGGGTAGTCCCCACATCTGGTCATTTATCACCTAGGTAATAAATGAAAAGTAAAATTATTTTTTTTTAAGATTTAAATATTTTATTTTTTTAGAAAAATTTTCCATGGTTCCATGATTCATGTTTTTACTTTCTCCTTAACCCCACCTTCACCACCTCCCCATAGCTGATGCGTATTTCCACTGGTTTTAACATGTGTCATCAATCAAGACTTATTTCCATATTATTGATAGTTGCATTGGAGTGGTCGTTTCAAGTCTACATCAAAAAGTAGAATTATTAAATGTAATATTGTGATCACCATTATAAAATCAACTCTCAAGTCAGGAGTCTGTCAGTAGCTCTCAACAATGTAATTTTTTGGAAACATTTATTAATATTCATTTTTAACATGTTTACATGATTCATGCTCCTACTTTCCCCTTCACCCCCCCGCTCTCCCCCCACCCATGGCCAATGCACATTTCCACTGGTTGTAACATGTGTCCTTGTTCAGGGCCTATTTCCAAATTGTTGATAGTTGCATTGGTGTGGTAGTTTCGAGTCTACATCCCCAATCATGTCTGCCTCAACCCATGCGTTCAAGCAATTGTTTATCTTCTATGTTTCCTCTCCTGCAGTCCTTCCTCTGAATGTGGGTAGCATCTTTACCATAAATCCCTCAGAGCTGTCTTGTGTCATTGCATTGCTGCTGGTACAGAAGCCCATTACATTCAATTTTACCATAGTATATCAGTCTCTGTGTACAATGTTCTTCTGGCTCTGCTCCTTTCGCTCTGCATCAGTTCTTTGAGGTCTCTCCAGTTCGCCTGGAACTCCTCCAGTTTATTATTCCTTTTAGCACAATAGTATTCCATCACCAGCATATACCACAGTTTGTTCAGAAATTCCCCAATTGAAGGACATACCCTCCTTTTCCAGTTCTTTGCCACCACAAAAAGCACAGCTATAAATATTTTCGTATAAGTCTTCAACAATGTAATTTTTAATAAAAAATGGAAATATATGAAAAAAGAGAAATGAAAGAAGGGGACAGAAAATCTCACCTATCTAGAAAAATAACTAAGTTGGAATCCCAAGCCCACCAAGCCACTTAAGCCGCAGGAGAGAGAAAAAGAAAGAGAGAGAGAGAGAGAGGAGAGGCCTACCCCACACCTTTTATCCTCCACGCCCCTATATCCTGCAACATATACCTGCAAAATATGGGGTTCAGGATAGGACAAACTTAGGGAGTGACTTCTATTATCATACCTGACAGATAACACACAGATAAGTAGATAAATAGGTAGGTAGACAGATGATAGGTAAATTAATAGATAGGTAGTTCGGTAGATGCAACTAGGTAGTACAGTGGTCTGTAGTTAAGAATTGATTTAAAATCTGGCCTCAAATACTTATAAGTTGTTTTGCTCTGGGTAAGTCACTTAACGCTGCTGGCCCCAGTTTCCTCATCTTGTCATATGAGTTGGAGAAGGAAATGGCAAACCATTGCAGTATTTTTGCCAAGAAAATCCCAAGAAGAATTGGACACCACTGAAACAACTGAACAGTAACAACAGAGGTAGGCAGATAGATAGGTAGATGATAGGTGATTGATAGATGATAAAGAGATGAGAGATAATAGATGACAAGTGGATAAGTAGATAATTAGGTAGATAGGTAGATTAATAGGTCAATGAGAGATATTTGATTGATAGATAAGTGACAGAAAGATGATAGGTAAATTAATAGGTAGGTAAATGGAAAGATAGGTAGATGGGTAGGAAGGTAGGTAGAGACACACAAACATTTCTAGGAAAGGGGTTTATTAAATACTTTCTATTTGTCAGGCATTGGGCTAAGTTCTAGAGATACAAACAAAACCAAGGAAGAAAATCTCTACCCTCAAAAAGCTTACATTTTAATAGAGGAAACAACAAATATAAGGGAACTAGAAACAACTTTATGAACTTCTAAGTGTTATTTAAATGGAAGCTTTGTTCTTATGAGTGTGTTTGGGGGAAGGAGAAAAGGTGAAATCGTTTGCCTCTTTCTTGGAATTAATAGAATTATGGGAAAACGATGTGTTTTAGTCTCTAGGACATTTCCCCCTTCTTCCTGGTCTTTATCATCTTAGCATGTCTTTCTTTTATCCCCTAAAGGATCTCATGGGATGGGGGAACCCTGGGGCTATCCTGCACCCACAAGGCCTTCATACCACTTGCCCTCAAGCGTTTGGCTTCCTTGTTGTCTGGACAAGCTGGAGGAGAAAGATTAAATATTTCCTCCTACCTAATACACAATTTTCATTCCTCCACCAAAACATAGCTTAGGTTCTGGGGAGCATATTGGGAGAAGGAGGGTTAAAATGCTCAGTAATTTTCCATCACATTTGGGAAATGTTCTGTTACTGTTGCAGAACCACAAATTAGTTTGGACCAAACAACAATGAAAAACCATCCATATGACATTGACATTGATTGAGCCCTCTCATCGACCTAGATGGTATTAGTCAAGTGTAGTGATGGTGAACCTTTTAGAGATAGAGTGCTGCGCCATCTCCTCCCCATACCACTTGCTGTTCCCCTCCCCCCAACTGAGTGCTGAGTGTGCCCTGCCCCCCCCCCCCTTACCTCATACAGGAGAGGAAGTACTCTATTTGGGCTGCTGGGTGGAGGGGTGGGTGAAGTGAGGAATATCCTTAGCAAGTGTAGGAAGGGAGAGGATGACAAGAGTACTCCTCTCCCCTCCAGCTCTGCCACCTGTAAGCTTCCCTGTGTACTCACCCCCTGTGTACTCTCAATGGGCTGCTAGGCAGAGGCATGGGTGATGTGATGCCTGGTGGAGAGGGAGAGGGAAACAATTCTGTCTGAGTCCCTCTGCCTTTCTAGTAAAGAACTCTGGAATGGAGGTGGGTGGGTGGGTGGGGGGCGAATGACCACAGAGAGTGCTCTGGGTGCCATGGGTTCACCATCACTGTTCTAGGACCTCAAGAGACTTAGCTATATTGGACAGAAATTAATGTTAGCATGCCCTTCCTACATGTGTTGTCCTTCCTACATAAAAGTGACTCTCTTAGCCCACCTCTGAGAGGATACTAGGAGGAATGTGGTTTTCTCTTGTGAACTTTGGAGGTAACCCACTTGTTGGGTTAGCTCACAGAAATAATAATCCTGTCAGTACTTGTAATATTTCATTGGCTTCCCTTGATCGAGAGTGGGGGCAATGGAAGATCATGATTGGTCTTCATTCTCTCCTTTGCTTTTGTCTCTCTCAGAAAAAGACCTCCTTAATGGAGCCAAGCTTTCTCCATGTTTTTGTTTTTCTCCAGGTGTTCATGATCTTATCCCCTCCCATCTTTTCTAAGATCTTGCCCCTGGATCAATACTTCTTTTTCTTATATATTTAGTCTGGTATCTGTGATAACTATCTATAAATATTCCCAGGTCTTTCCTATCTTTGAAAAGTAGCTTCCTCTGATACTGCTCTGTCCTCTAGGTATCATCCTAGTAATCTCTTCTTCATTTTACACCCAAACTCTTAAAACATTGATGTTCTACATCAAAGGTCTTAATTTTATCACCTCTTGCCTATATCTAAGCCAGATAATCTGACTCCAGAATCCAATTCTTAGTTGAAACTTCTCTTTCCAAGCTTACAAATGATCTCTTAACTGCTAAATCTGATAACCTTTTCTTAGGCTTTTGACTTCTTGACCCCTCTGCAGCTTTTGCCAGTGCTAGTCCCCACTCTCTCCTGGATACTCTCTCCTCCCTTGGATCTTAGTACACAGATTTTGTTGTTGTTGTTCTTCTCCTACTTGTCTGAATGCTTTTCCTTGCTCTACTTGGATGGATCATGATCCATCTTCTTCTTTTTGTTCAGTTGTTTCTGTCAAGTCTGACTTTCCATGGTCCCCTTTGGAGTTTTCTTTCTTTCATTTTTTTTTTAAACCTTTACCTTCTGTCTTAGAATCAATATTGGGTATTAGTTCCGAGGCCGAAGAGTAGCAAGGGCTAGGCAATGGGGGTTAATTGACTTTCCCAGGGTCACACAGCTAGGAAGTATCTAAGGCCAGATTTGAACCTGGGCCTGGCTCTCAATCACTGCGCTACCCAGCTGATCCCTGGAGTTTTCTTGACAAAGATAATAGAGTAGTTTGCCATTTCTTTCTCCAGCTCATTTTAAAGACAAGGAATTGAGGCAAACAGAGCTAAGTGACTTGCTCAGGGTCATACAGCTAGTAACGGTGTGAGGGAAGATTTGAACTTATAAAGATGAATCTTCCTGATTCTAAGTCCAGTGCTCTACCCATTATGCCAGCTAGCTGTTCTGTCTTCTACTCATTAAGTTTGTGTATTCTCAGTGGCTATTCCCCCATGCCTAAAATAACCTCCATCCTCATCTTGCCTCAGCTTCCCTGGCTTCCTTCACTTCACAGCTTAAATCTTACCTTCTTTTCCACACTCTTTTAATTCTAGTGCCTCCCCTTTCTTGATTAGTTCCATTATCAGCAAAACAAATCTCCAAGATAACCACAAGGGACTCATGAAGAAAATGTCATCCATGGCCAAAGAAGGAACTGTTGGAATGTGAGTACAGATCAAAACATGCATCTTCCACTATATTTCCTTCATGAGATTTCTCTTGTAAAAGTGATATGTCTTCTATCATCACAGGAGCCACATAGAAATATGTATTGGATGAGACTATAACTTGTATCAGGCTATTCACTGACTCAGGAAGGGAGGAGAGGATAGGGAGGGAGAAAGTCTGAATTTTAAAATGTCAAAAATTGTTTCTACATGTAACTTCTAAAAAAAATACATGTAACTGAAAAAAAGAAGAAGAAGAAGAAGAAGAAGAAGAAAGAAGAAGAAGAAGAAGAAGAAGAAAGAAGAAGAAGAAGAAGAAGAAGAA
>NC_058130.1:402614467-402637223 GCF_016433145.1 Gracilinanus agilis
CTTCCTTCCTTCCTTCCTTCCTTCCTTCCTTCCTTCCTTCCTTCCTTCCTTCCTTCCTTCCTTCCTTCCTTCCTTCCTTCCTTCCTTCCTTCCCTCCTCCTTATCTAGTATTTTAGAATCAATACCGTGTGTTGGTTCCAAGGCAGAAGAGAGGGAAGGGCTAAGCAATGAGGGTTAAGTGATTTGCCCTGGTTAACACAGCTAGGGCATGCCTGAGACCAAATTTGAACCCATGACCTCCTGTCTCTAGGCCTGCCTTTCTGTCCAGTGAGCCAGTCACCTAGCTGCCCTTTCAGTCTTCTTCCTGTTGAACCACCCCTAGAAATCTTGAAGTCCATGCAGCATGGGTCTGTTTTCCTGTTTTGCAAAGTGGGAGGACCAGATGACTCCTAAAACTCCTTCTACCTCTAACATTTTACCAGTACCTTCAACCACATCCCTTCCCTGGAGCCCCCTAGGAATCCCAGACTGTCCTTAGCAGTGCTTGTCCCTTCTCCCCCAGCTCTCGGAGCATTCAGCCTCCTGCAGCAAGCTCTTCCTTATGTTAGGGGCCAGGCAGGGCAGGGCTGTATTGAGGGCCATGTGGGTGCCCCTTCCCTGGGCAATGACAGGAATGCAGGGGATCTCGGTGCATGGAGAGATTTTACTGGAAAGCCAAAAGGAAATTGCCTCTTTAATAATTCACTCAGCCGGGTTTGGTGGGAGGCAGGTTGGCGGTGCTGGAGCCGCCAGGCTATCCCACCATCTGTTCCTGGAAATCTGGCCGGCTCCGGGGGACCACAGGGGGCTCCATCTTCTCCTTTCAAAGGGACAGCGGAAACTGAAGTGCGTCTAGACTAGGGTGAGAGGTTAAAATGCAGTAATCCCAGGAACACACTAGACTGATATCCCTAGCAAAAAAGAGACTGAAAGAATCGATATTGCAGCAACCAAGGAAAGCATCCAAGATCAATCCCCCTGGCCCCACTGAATCACTTCAGAAATAGAATGGCTGAAGTTCTGGGCAAACTGCTGAAGGGGCTTTGGCTGAGTGAGATCAGGGGTTTCTTAGAGGAACTGAAAACCCCTCCAACAACAACCCAAACACCTGTTTCTGTTCCTGGGAAACCTGGATACATTGGAGGTGGGGTGATGTAAGGCTCCATGGCAGAGCCAAAGTCAGTGGTAACATCTATATTGGGCAATTGAGGGAACTCTGGGAAAGTCCCTTTACTCAAAAAAAAAAAAAGGTGGGGGGGCTGAAATTCCACAATTAGAGCTTTAGTCCTTCAGATTAAACATTATAGAAATTCACTATTGGAAGGCCCCTCAGAGGGTATCTAGTCCAATCAAATCATACCTGAATAGGTATAAGTGTCTCTCCAACATCTCTAATGAAGGGTCATCTGCTGCCCTTCAATTTTTTTTTTAAGGCCCTTCAATCACAGGGGAATCGTTATCATCTTATGAGGCAGCCTAGAATTGTTAGGGAATTTTTCCATATGTTGAGCCAGAATCTGCCTCCTTCTCTAGCCTCTCCTTGTAAAATGGGAATATCCCCAGAGGGGAATCACACTGAACTAATACACACTGAAGAGTTGGTGATTGGTCAGATGTTTTGTTTCTAACAGGATGGGCTTACTATCGAGTCCCTTCTTCATCACAGCTAGCTTGCCCACCTGCCATTTTATGCGCATCCTGCTCCAGGGCTATTTCCAGAACCAAGACGTCATCCAGGCATAAGACTGATTCCTTCCTTCCCTCCTACTCTCAGGGCAAGCAAGGCATCCTGGCATCCTGACCTTTGTCTCCTCCTGTCTGTTCTAAGTCAGGCCTTCTGGGGTATCCTTGGGAGAAGTATCACCACCTGCCACCATAATGAACCTTCAGGGAGGTCTATAGTGTTTCGTTTCCTGCCTCACTCAACTGACCTCTTTCTATCCAACCACTGATACTCTGCTTAGTCTCACTCTTTAATGGTTGTCCAACTGTCATTTCTTTATACATTCCCCATGCCTATGATTCTGAACCTCTGACTTTCAGGGTGCATAATTCTGTTCCTCACCCCCAATTTGCCCTTCCCTCAGACCTATCTATCTTCACCCCAAGATCCTACCCCAGATCTGCCTTCTCCTTCCACTTTGCCCTTTAGAATTTCTAATCTATTCTAACAAACTCCCTGTCATTCCTTCTTCTTGGCCTCACTGAGATTTGAATCCCATGACTTCCCCGCTGTCTACCCCCTTCCTCCCCACCTCCCCCCCCCAATTTGGCTACTCTTTTCTCTCATATCTCTCAACTTACTGGTCACTCCTTTCTCCCTTTTTGCCACTTCCAAATTCTCCCTTTACCATCGTCACTAAGCAATCTCTTCTCCTTTAAGATTTCTACTCTCTAAATCTGTCACCCTCTCCAGATCCTGGTGGCTTTTATTTTTTAACCCTCAGGATAGTCTCCTCCCTTCCTCTGTGAGTGCAGCGCTTGGATCATAGTCTTTCTCTCCTTCTCATATCCTGTCCTCAAAGTGAGACACTACTCAATTCTCATAACTTCCTCCATTTCATGGCTTTTCCCACACAAAACTTATCATACCCCTGATCTTGCCATTATCTTTGACTTCCATGTTCACGAATTCTGAAATTCCTTTGACTTTTATCATTCCATCGTTCTCTTTGGCTTACAACTCCTAACCTTGTTTCTTATCCTCACTGAGACCTCTCTTCCCTTGAGCCCTCAGTTCTTTCCCAGACATCACCCCCACACTGGCTCCACATTCTTTCCTTCCCAATCTCAACCTCTTTTTCAGTGAAACTACTTGACTCTATACTCATCTCCATTTTGGAATCCTTTCCTTCTCAGAATACTTTTCCTCTTCTCTGTATATATTTTGGATCTACCTAGTTATTTACATCTTGTCTCTTCAGTTAGAATGGGATGTGCAAATACTTTAAATTTTATAGAATCAAAATTATTTATTTTTTCTTCTGTGATCCTTTGTTTGATCCTTCATCCAAAGATCTGAAAGGTATTTTCTTCCTTTCTCCTCTATAAAAAAAATAAATATAAGTCAACCTTTATGGCTAAGTCATCTACTAATCTGAAGCTTATCTTGGTATATCTTATGAAATGTTAGTCTTCACCTGGTATCTGGCATACTTCTTTCCAGCTTTCACAGCAGTTTTGGTTGAATTGTGAATTCTTACCCTAAAGCTGAGATCTTTGGGTTTATCACCTTTTGTTTTTCTATCACATTCATTTTTTTTCTTTTTCAAACTCTTACCTTCTGTTGTAGTAACAACTCTAAGACAGAAGGGCAGGGGCTAGGCCAGCACGGGCAAAAGTTTTCAAGTTTTCGTGACCAGACTGCAATTTCAAGCTGCCTGTGAGCCTCCAGCATTACCCCAAAGAGCAGAGAGAGGAAGTGCTCACTTTGGGTGGTTGGACAGAGGGGCAGGGCATGCAAAAAATGTCCTCGGGCACTGGGAAGAGGGAGTATGGAGCAGCTCCCCAAGTGTCAGCTCTGCACCGGTGCCAACACTTCGCCAATGCTGGGCTAGGCATTTGGGGTTGAGTCCCACAGCCAGGAGCTCATATTTGAACCCAGGTCCTCCCGACTTCACACCTGGTGTCCTATCCACTGTGCCACCTTGATATTCTAATCACTTTAATTTTCAGATACCTTTACCTTCTTCCCTACTCAGTAAGCCTTCCTTTACCACAAAGGTTTTTTTTTTAATTAAAAAATCAATTGATAATATTAGTTGCATATCCAATATTGCACATACATATTTCCCCACTCTTCAATAAAAAGGGAGGGTGGTAATTTTCTTGATCTCTTCTTGATACGGACCTCAGTCATTATAATGATACAACATTCAGTTTTACTCACCAGCCCTCTTCTCATTTACATTATTGTAGACATTGTGTATAAATTATTTTCCTGGATCCGTTTATGCCAGGATGCATCAGTACTTTTTATAGTGCTGTTTTGCAAAGAATGAGTTTAGCGCTGGCAATGAAGAACAACAATGGCTAACTGAGAGTTGACAACTAAGATAAATAAGGAGCTAGTAAGAGTGCACCTCGTTGCCTTTGATGAATTAAAGCCACCTAAGCCAGATGAATTATATCCTTGGATCCTTAAAGAACTGGCAGCTGTGCTTGCTGAACTAGTGTCTTGATTTGAAAGATTATGGAAAGTAAGAGAAGTACTAAAGGATTGGAGAAGGGCAAATGTGCTGATTTAAAAAAAAGGAAAAGACTAGCTTGCAAACTTTAGAACAGTAAGCTTGATTTTAATTATTGGAGAAAATTCTAGATCGAGTTGTTTTTTTTAAAGGTTAGTGTACAGGAAAGCTGTAAGGACAGAGAGTCAACATGGCTGCTTCATCTAGGACAAACCATGCTAGATTCCCTTTGTTTTTATTTTTGTGAGTTTTTATCTAGATTTTAGCAAAGAATTGGATAAATTATCTCATTCTAGTCTTGTAGAAAGGGTGGAGTGATATAGATAAGACAGCAATGCCATTAGATATTTTGAGAACTAGTTGAATGGCTTCACTTAAAGAGTCATTGTTTATGGTTCAAATTTAACTTGGCCTGCAGTTAGAGTGGCCAGGGGATCTGTGCTTGGCCCTATATTTAACATTTTTATCAATGATTTGTATATTGGCTTACACAGTAGGCTCTTCACATTTGCAAATGACACAAAACTTCGAGGGCTAACTGGAATACTGAATGACAGGATTGGCATCTAAAAAGATTTTGAGGGGCCAGAGCATTAGGTTGAATCTAGTAAGATGAAATCCAAAAAGAATCTATGTAAAGTCTTATGATTAGGTTAAAAAAACCAACTTTACAAATACAAGACAGCACAGGCATGATTAGACAGCAGTTGTTTTAAAAAAGATCTTGGGGTTTTAGTGGATTACAAGTCTGGCAACAATTACCAATGCGATATAGCAGCCCAAAGAGCTAATTTGATCTTGGGCAAATTGAGAAGGATGGTTCCCTTAGTTCTCTACTCTGGTCAGACTTGTGTTCAGCACCATAGTTTGGAAAAGGCATTAATGAACTGGAAAGTGTCCAGAGGAGGGCAACTAAGATGTTCATAAGCCAGAGATTGTGTCATATGAGAATAGGTTGAAGGAATTTGGGATGGCTAGTGTGGAGGGGAGAAGGCTTAGCTATCTTCACATGGAGGGATTAGACTTGTTCTACTTGTGCACAGAGGGTGGAACAAGGAGAACTGAGTGGAAGTGACAAAGAAACACATTTAGGCTAAATGTTAGAAGAAACTTCCTAATAATCATAGTAGTGCCAAAGTCGAGTGGGCTTCTTTGAGTGGAGTGGACTCCCTCATTGAAAGTCTTCAGGGAGGGGTTGGATGACCACTTCCTGGGTGTGCTTTGATGATTCATTTCACGTTTGGATTGAACTTCATGGTTGCTGAGGTTCTTTCCAGCTCTAGAGTTCTGCCATTCTGTGACTTCGTTCATAAGAATTTTCCCACCCTTCTCTGAGTTCTTCATACTAATTGTTCTTTAGAATTGCAATAACATTCACTATATTTATGTACCACAATGTGTTTCACTATTCTCCAAAAGAGGGGCATCTTTTTTACCACAAAAAAATGTGATATTGATGAATATCTTATGGTGTCTTCTTTCTGGAATGGTGGGATATGTGGGCCAAAAGGTATGACCATATTGCTCCTTTTCATCCCCCATGTCACCTGATTTTTAAAAAAAATGTAACATTTTTGTGACTCTTTTGGTATTTGAAAACTTTCCTGAGGAGTCTAAATTTCATCTGGATGGTAGAGATGGGGATCGGTGTGCATCTTATAGGATTTCAGGTGAAGTAGAAGACAGACTATTCTTAGGTGGCACAGAGAAGATGAGGTCTTAAGAAAGTTTTCTTTGGTCTTTTAAAAATTCCCTGAAGGCTTTATAGTAAAACCACAGATTTTTAAGGGTGGGAGGGACTTAAGAGACTCAGAGAGAGAAAGTGATTTATCCAAGGTCATATGACTAGTTAGTAGCAGAGCTGAAACTTGAATTTTCAGTGATTTTTCCACTATCCCTTGGTTAATTGGTTTTCTCCTTAAATGGGCTGTAGACATACTGATACTTTTGTCTTTTTTTTTTTTAACTCTTACCTTCCATCTTAGAATCAATATTGTGTATTGATTCCAAGGCAGAAGAGAGGTAAAGGCTAGGCAATGAGGGTTCAGTGACTTGCCCAGACTTATGCAACTAGGAAGTGTCTGAGGTCAGATTTGAACCTAGGACCTCCCATCGCTAGGCCTGGCTCTCAGTCCACTGAGCTACCTTCTTTGTCTTAAAGTAGAAAGAGAACAACTTAGGTCTTGTGGACTGATGGCCAAACTTTGTCAGTGTCCCTTTTTGTGACATTGTCCCAAAAACCTTGTTACCCCAATGATGATGGAAATGGGGTGAACATTTCAAACAAGCAGTGACATGGTCATATCCGTGCACTGATACAGTGATTATTTTGGCAGCTGTATAAAGGATGAAAGAGAAAACTGGGAAGATAGAGGAAAAGAGCCAAGCCAGCAGGTTGGTAGAGTGGTGGGCTAGGATGATGTCTTGGTGAGTGGAAAGTTGTGGTTTGATTTAGGAGATGGATAGGATGAATAGGACTTGACCATGAATTTGGATGGGAGTGGGACTTGAGGGAGAGGGAAGAATTAAATATCATCATAGAATCATAGATGTAGAGCTAAAAGGGACCTCAGCGGCTCTCTGGCCCCCTCCCCTCATTTTTATAGATAAAGATAAGGAGTCCCAGGGAGGTGGGATGAATTATGTAAAGGTCACACAGTCAGCATCAGGACAGAATTTTGAATCAGTTCATTCTGAGCTCAGGGCCAGTGGTCTTTCCATTCTACCATGTGGCTGGATATGTCAATTTGGAATTATTGGAATAGGAATGGACATTGAAGCAATGGGGGGGGGGGCAAACTTTTTCTCAGAGAGTCTAGAGAGGAAAGAGGGCAGAGGAAAGAGCCTTGGGAAACACCCATACTTAGAGGATGGGAGGAGAAAGAGGAGCTAGTGAAGGAAATCCTGAGGGAGTGGTGAGACAAGTAGGAGGGGGGAACCAGGAAGGGCGCCTTGCATTGTCATTCTCTGGCTCAAAGGTCTCCAATGGCTAGTACTTTCTCCATTGAACCTAAACTCTCTAGTACTTGTCTCTGAACTCTGTTTCCACTTTTATCTTTTTTTTGTTTAGACAGACATGATTCATCAGTGTAAGGAACTCCCTGTATGGAAACTCCTTTGATAAGGTACCTATGCAGAAAGACAACTCCTCCCAGAGAGCTGACTGGGACACTCAGAGGTGAAGTCATTTGGACCCTGGTCACCTAGCTAGCATGAGGCAGAGGCAAGATTTGAACTCAGGTCTTCCTGACCACAAGACTGGTTCTTTATTCATTTAATCTATCCAGATTATTGTTCAGTACCCTCCCACGTAAACATCTACTGAAGTTATGCTGATTTCCTCATAGTTCTCCACGGTACCAGGCTCATTCCTATCTCCATGCCTTTGTTTCTCCCCTTTAAACCCTATTCATGTTTTCAAGTGCATTTGCAAGTCTTACTTCCTCTATGAAGCCTTCTTGCACTATTTCCAGGCTTTATTGATCTCTCTTTTCTCTGATTTCTTATAGCTGTGAGAGTTTTCCCCATAGCACTGAATTCCTTGCTAGGTGGCTCAATGGATAGATCACAGGGCTTGGAATCTGGAGTATTCATCTTCATGAATTTAAATCTACCCTCAGACATTCCAAGGATGGAGCCCCGCTCAACCAGACTTGAAGCAAAAATGTGATAACTTTTCTAGGACCATCTAGGGAGAGAGGAGAGGTTTTTACTGCCAAGATGTCCTCATAATAGAGAAGAGACTATTATAAGCTGAAATTAATACAATATTAAAATTAATTCTCCTTAGTACATAAAGTAGTTGGAAGGCACTGGTAGCTGGAGTGGGGAGGAGAGAACTAGGAAAAGTTTCTGTTAAAGAAGTATAGTTTTGAGGAGCACTTAGATAACTCAGTTATTTGAGAGCCAGGTCTAGAAATGGAGGTTCTGGGTTCAAATTACTCCCTAGCTGTGAGATCCTGGGAAAGTCACTTAACTTCTTTTGCCTAGCCCTTAGTGCTCTTCTCCCTTGGAACCGATACACAAGATTCTAAGACAGAAGGTAAAGGTTTGAGAAAAAAAGTACGGTTTTTTGTGTGGCATCTATTGGAGAATTAAAATGCTCAAGCACTTTAATATAATGGAGATGGTAATTTGGGGATCTTCCTTCATTGGCTGGTCCGAGGCATCTCTCACGATTGTGGGTGTGTGCTGTGGCTTTCTGGGGATGGACATATTCTCTAGCCCAGGGCTGAATGATTTGTGCTTTGGGGACCCTGAACTGAGCCTCTCAAGTGACTACAGGAGTCATTAGAACCCCATAGGCTATAAATGCTAGAGAGACTCTGTCTCTTCTCTTTTTATTGTGTGACTTAGGACTCAGCTCACTCTCCTTTGTGTTTCCAGAAAAGATTGGAGGGGCCAGGGAAATCCTTTTCTCCCTCACCCCAGAGCCTGAGGTGATAACACAGCTTCAGCACAAGGCTCTGAGAATGTCTGGGGATGGACGAAAGTCCCCGATTCCCTCTTTTGTTGTGTGTTCCTCAGTGTACTTTCCTGAAGGAATGGACATTTCCGGCTCTCAGAGTAAGCTCAGGAGTCTGAGAGGTCAGGAGTTCCTGACTGATGCTGGCTGCCTAGTGGGTAGCGAGGCTAACTTCTGCTTCCTTAGAGGAGGAGAAGGGATGGAACCTGAAGAGACCAGGCTCTGACTGTCCAGAATATCTGCACAGCACAGAGCTGAGACGGATGCAAAACAGCTGTTCAGCTGAGTCACAAAGTTGTCTTTACCGCCAAAAGAATAGAATATATTAAATCTTTATTAATAGTTAATTATCCATACTTATTAAATAGATTTATTAATGGTCATTTAGGAGTCTTTGGAGAGCAAGCATTTCTTTTGTGTTGTTCTTCAGCTGTGTCCCACTCTTTATAGCCTCATTTGAGTTTTCTTTCTTAACTTCCATCTTGGAATCAATACTGTGTATTGGTTCCAAGGCAGAAGAGAGGTAAGGGCTAGGCAATGGGGTCAAGTGACTTGCCCAGGGTCACACACCTAGGACCTCCCATCTCTAGGCCTGGTTCTCAATCCACTGAGCTACCCAGCTGCCCCCTTGAGTCTTCTTTTGGTAAAGATCCTAGAGAGGTTTGCCTTTCCTTCTCCAGCTCATTTTATAGACAAGGAAAGTGAGACAAACAGTTTTAAGTTTTTTAATTTTTTAAAAAAGTATTAAGCAGGGTTAACTGACAAGTAGGAAGTGTCTGAGGCCAGATTTGAACTTAGGAAGATGAGTCTTTCTGACTCCAGGCCCACAGGTGGTAGAATTATATAGTTGTCTTAGCTGTTTTGTTGTTGTTGTTTTTTAAGCTATTGCTTTCTGTCTTAAAATCAATATGGTGTATTGGTTCCAAGGCAGAAGAGCAGTAAGGGATAGGCAGTAGGGGTTAAGTGACTTGCCCAAGGTCACACAGCTAAGAAACATCTGGGATCAAATTTGAATCCAGGATCTCCCATCTCTAGGTCTGGTTCTCAAGCCACCTACCTGCCTTCTCCTACTTGTTTTTGATTTTGAATTTCTCCTCTCAAAGGAGAAACCAATTAATTAATTAATTCTTAAATTAACTAAGCTTGTTAATTCCTCTTAGGGAGGTCATATCTAAGTTTTGTTGTAGAGATTTCCCCTAGAACGCTGGGGTGGAGATATAAGGAACAAAAGAGAGTGAAAAAAAAAGTCTGATTTTTTTTGGTGGGGTGGGGGTTGGGGTTAGACATCCTAAGGGTCCACTTGACCCCAGAGTTGAGCCCTTTGTGGAATGGAAACCCTTGGACCTTGGATGGCATCAATAAGGTCGATTTGAAGGATTTTACAACACCTACACACACCATGCTACTTTATAAATGGGTACCACTGTTACCGAGATTCCTCTGTATTCTTGACCCAAACCAGATTGTCTTTCTGTGAATGCATTCTGGGTACACACTGATGCAAGGGTCTCTTGAAGGTTTTTGACCTTGGCAATATTGCATCAGGACAGATTGTCTCCAACATGCAACGGATTTTCTAGTACCCAGACATTTCTCTTGAGATATACTTATTGAATACATATTATTAAAATAGACACTGATTAATGTGGGGGAACTTTTTGGCTCCATGTGAAGCCTTGAGCTAATTCCAACTTCTCCATCACATCTTTATGTGGGGGAGTAAAGTGCTAGTAAAGTGCTAGCAGTGTCTTGAACAACTCATTGACACAGAGGAAACGTAAATGAAGAAAATGAAATGAATTCAATTATATTTTCCGAAAGGTCCCCAAATTTGGGGCTTGTTGCTCATGGGCTTAGAAACCTTCAGGGCAGCCTTTGGAGCTATACCATATTAGCACTAGTATTCACTCAAGATGGGGAAGTCCAGGAAAAGACAGACTTAAAAAGGGCAGCTAGGTGGCACAGTGTACAAAGTCAGGAAGATTTGAGTTCAAATTTGGCTTCAAAAATATACTAGCTGTAGCACCCTGTACAATTAACTTAACTCTGTTTGCCTCAGTTTCCTCATCTATAAAATGAGCTAAAGAAATAAACAAACCACTGCAGTATTTTTTTTTTCCAAACCCTTACCTTCTGTCTTAGAATCAATACTGAAAATTGGTTCTAAGGCCAAAGAGCAGTTAGGGTTAGGCAATGAAGGTTAAGTGACTTGCCCAGGGTCACATACCTAGGAAGTGTCTGAGGCCAGATCTGAGCCGAGGACCTCCCCTCTCCAGGCCTGGTTCTCATTCTCACCAATCCAGCTAGCTACTGCCACTCCAGTATCTTTTGCCAAGAAAATCTCAAACTGGGTCATGAAGAGTTAGACATGACTGAAATGACTGAAGATCAACAAAATGGATCCATTCAGCCCTGAAGTCTTAGGGACCCTAAAAAAAATAAAAAAGAAATGTTACACTTTCTAGTCTTTTCATTCTTCCTCCCATAAGATGGAAACCCTTAGTTTTGTGGGGTCACCTTGAGGGGAATGGACAAGAAGAGGCCTGGAAGAAGAAGGATCAGAAATCTTTTAACCATTTCATTTAAGGAGAAGGGGTTGGAAGATGCTCCCTATCCTCTCTGGATGGAAATGACTTCCTTTCATCTACTTTGTATAATCTAATGACTTATTTTTTTTTAGTCTAATGATCACCTTTTTTAAAAAATTTATTTTTAAAAAAGTTAATTAATTTAGAATATTTTCTGATGGTTCCATGATTCATGTTCTTTCCCTCCCCTCATCCCTCCCCCTCCTGGAGCCCACAAGCAATTCCACTGAGTTTTACATGTGTCATTGAACAAGACCATATTATGATTTGCAATCGTGTGATCGTTTAGAGTCTACATCCCCAATCATATCCCCATTGAACCATGTTGATCTAATGACTTCTAACCTTTCTCTAGAGAATGTTTCTTTTCAGAGGCGGAGAGCATGGGATAGGTTGGGAAAGGCACATGGAGAGGTAGGTTAATGAAAAAAGCAAACATTTTGGAGGCAGAAGATGTGCTCAGACCTAGGCTCTTCCACTTAATACTTGTGTAAAGCATTTCACTTTTGGAAGTCTCCTTTATCTCATCTTCTCTAAAACTGAGGTTGGACCTTTGTGGATAATCACTAAGGGCTCTTCCTCTTCTACCCTCTGCTCTATATTTTGTGCATCTTCCTGTTGAATCTGATGCCCTTAATTACCAGTCTTGTGGTCAGCCAGGTAGAGTGTGATCTCCTTGACTAATTAGTCAGTCAGCAAACATGAATTAAATCCCTATGATATGGATAGCTACGTGGCTCAAGTGGTTTGAAGAGCCAGACCTGGAGACAGGAGATCCAGGGTCCAAACTAGCTGTTTGACCCTGGGCAAGTCATTTAACCCCAACTGCCTAGTCCTTACTGCTTTTCTGCCTTGGAACAGATACTTAGTATTGATTCTAAGACAGAAAGTAAGGGTTTTAAGATTTTTTTTTAAGTGCCCATGATAGGACAGCTAGACCCACTGAATTGATTCTAAGATGGAAAGTAAGGATGAAAAAAAAAAACAGGATTAAAAAATAAAGAGTGCCTCTGACATACCAGACACTGTTTTAGCCACTGGGCATATGAAGGCAGGTTGGATCTGTTCCTGCCCTGAAGAAGCTTTCAGTTTTACTGGGGGAAGGGGCTGTGTGATGATGAGGAAGGATCAGGAATTGAAGGTGGCAAGAGCAAGATGGAGGAAGGAGGAGCAATTGATTTTTTGTTTGTTTTGAGGAACTTTGGTAGGAGGAGTTTTTAAGACTGCTAAAAAGCCACAACAGATGAGTACAATGAAAACATCTGTTTCTAGATGACCATCAAGGAGGAAAACATCTGGTAAAATGATTTGCAATTGATGGGATGGGGGAGGAGGAGAGGCTGGAGAGAGGCTTTTTCACTGGGGAAGATGATTTCACCCAAAGGAACAAAGTTCTGATGGTGGCATCTCAGGCAGTGGGGCAGAGTTCTTCTTCAGTGGGTAGGAGCTCCCCAGGGCCTCTCAGATCACTTCACATCCCCAGCCTATGCCAGCCTCTTCTAATGCTGCCTTTTGCTGGGCAGTAGGGCTTCTTCCCGGCAGAGAATGAATGAGCACCATAATTCACCATGGCTCCAGCCTGGCCTCTCCAAATTGCCTTCTGAGTGGCGCCTCAGTGTTCCTTGGGCAAGAGCTGCTGCTGGATGGGCGAACCATCCCTGAGGTCTGATGGAAGTTGGCTATTGCAAGTCCCAGAGGGCAACCAGAGATGGCTGGGTTTATCCTGAGTGAACCCCAGACTCATCTCTTTGTACAGTGGGTGCCCTGGCTCTCCTTCCTTTTCCACAGAGACCAGGAAATAAAGAACCTAATTATATGGATGATGAAATGGACTAGGCACTATATGGGACCTGTTGATGTGAGTTCAAATTCTGCCTTAGATACTCACTAGCTGTGGGACCCTAAGCAAGTCACTTAATAGCTCTTGGCCTCAGTTTTCTCCTCTGTAAAATGAGAACAACAAGAGTACTTATCTCTAGCTGCCCCTGCAATCCTGAGAACTTTTCCAATGAGTTATCAAACTGAATCCAGACATTCTAGGAAATATAGTCTTACTCTGACATGACTGTAATGTCATTATCATAAAAGCATTAGCACGGGAGCAGCTAGGTAGCAGCTCAGAAGATGGAGAGCCACATCTAGAGACAAATGGTCCTGGAATAGGAAGGCCAGGTAAGAAACGATTTCAGGGGGCAGCTGGGTAGCTCAGTGGATTGAGAGTCAGGCCTAGAGACGGGAGGTCCTAGGTCCAAATCTGATCTCAGACACTTCCTAGCTGTGTGACCCTGGGCAAGTCATTTAACCCCCACTGCCAGCCCTTAATGCTCTTCTGCCTTGGAACCCATGCGCAGTACTGATTCTAAGATGGAAGGTGAGGGTTTTTTAAACAATAAAAAAAATAAAAGCATTAGCACAATGATATGCTAATTATCAAGGTTACCCACTGCATCTGCTGGTGACAGTGTGAGTGGTCTTTATTATTCTATCATCACTCCCCCAAATCATGGACAGTGGGTCATGTGGGATGGTTTACTCTACTTAGGAGTGCTCCTAGGATGGGCAGCTTGTTCCAAACCTAAATTCCTAACAAAATAACTTCTTCCAACCAAGGATGTCTTAGAGTAGTATGAAGGCATGATATGTGGCTATAGTAGGAGGGGCTCCCCTGCTGGTGAATCTTACTAAACCAGAATGAGTCCAGTGCCAGACTTCATGAATATTGTCTAAAACCCAACCTAATTAAATTCCAACAAGCTCATCATCCTCCAAAATGAGTTTTTTTGGCCAGTTATCCACAAAGAACATATACAAGTGTGTGAAAGGTTTTGATACGGATTGGTGGCTTCCTCCCCCGCCACATTCAGATGATGGCTTGAAAAACCTGTTTTATAGGAAAAGGAGCCATTCTCTCTCCCACCCCCCAAACAGGCGTCTCTGCTTTAGCAATGTCTCTTCCTTTTGGCTGACAGCCTGACTTTTCCTTTTTCTGGAACCCTTCAGATCTGGATTTTCCTTGCAGTAAATTTTCAGCTTCTTGACTAATTGGTATTTGTTTGCTTGTGATGTCAGAGATGGGAAACCAATTAGAGGTCCCCTTCTTCTACTTGCTGTGTAGGACAGACTCAGGTGTATCTACACCACACTGGTAGGAGGAACCTGGTATAATCTGGCCGTCCAATCTGGAGGCCATCTCCCATTTGGCCACTGATCTCTTTTCTTTCATGGTGTTTCAAGGTCATCGCACCCAATGTCTCCTCTTCTGACAAACTAGTGGATAGAAATTTGGTCCTATTTTCTCTTGAGTGACTGTGACCCCAGTGTATCCTCTTTCCATCCCTCCCTCCTCATGACCTCTTGGACATCTTCAATTAAATACCTTTCTTTGACAGGGTTGGGTGAAATGAGTTTAATAATAAAGACCTATTGCTTTTAGTATGTTAGCTGGTTTGCTTCTTCTGTGGCAATCTCTGTTTTCCCAAAGCAGCTGCAATAAATTGGGGCAATAATAATTACAGCTCTTTCTAGTTCTGAATAATGAACACTTAAAAAAAGCAAGATATTCTTCCACAAGAGTATTCTCAGTTTTAAGCAATGATCTCAGGATTTATTTATCCCATGATATGATATTTCTCATCTTCGTTGCCCGTCTTGGTCATCAGTTTGGAAGAAATTATAACTTTAAGAAAATCCAGGATATCAGCACAATGAGTTTACATATTATTTATTCAATGAATTACATTTACAATAGTAATAAATGTGCACGACATCTCACCCTCGTATCCCAAGAGGTCCTTAGCCTGAGCTATTTAGATACGCTTTTCACTCCAATGTGGGGTGCAGGCGAGGGTAGGAGATGGAGAAGAAATCATTTATTCCATTCAGAAACAGACCAGTATAAGACATGGTCCAGCTGGGAGCAGATCTGAGTGCTTGAGAGTGGCTTCTGGCTGTGGGGAGTTTGGTCCAGCTCTAAACATCACTCATTGGAGAAGACTGAATTTCCTGAAATTCTCTTTTATTAAACCCTTAACTTCTGTCCTAGAAGCAATACTGTGTATTGATTCCAAGGCAGAAGAGCAATGAAGGCTAAGTAATGGGGGTTAAATGACTTGCCCAGGGTCACACAACTAGGCAATATCTGAGGTCAGATTTGAACCCAGGACCTCCTGTCTTCTAAGCCTGACTCAATCTACTGAGCCACTTAGCTGCCCCCGAATTCCCTGAAATTCTTGTTATGGTTTAATTTGTCATGCCTTACTCTTTATGACTCCATTTGTTTTCTTGGCAGCAATATTAGAATAGTTTGCCATTTCCTTTTCTAGCTCATTTGACAGATGAGGAAACTGAGGCAAACATAGTAAAGTGGCTTGCCCTTGGTCACCAAACTATTACATGTGCAGGTCAGACTTGAACTCAGGTCTTCCTGACTCCAGCCCTCATTCTCATTCCACTGTGCCATCTAGCTACCCCCTAAATTCACCAAACATTTCTTATACCATCTACCATTTATCAAGCTCTGAGGTAGGAACCGGGGAAACAAAGATGAAAAACAATACAGTCCCTGCTCTCAAGAATCTTCCACTCAATGAATTCTTTTTGTGTCTACCATCTTTTCTCCAGGCTCTCCTTGCCCATCCCCACTGGGGAGAACTGCAAGTGTCAGTTCTTTGGGGCCAAGTGCTATTGCTCCTCTGGGGCTAGCTAACCCCCTCAGCAGGGACTGTTTGATTTGTTTGGTTGTTACCTTTCCTTCTGGATGGACGCTGAAATTTGGGGTTACCAAAGAAAAGTCCTAGGAAGGGGCTTTCCCCAACAACTCAGAAACAGCAGAATGTTAGAGCCAAGAGATTTCAGGAATCACCTCGTTGAGTTGTCTCACGTTCCGGACAAAGGAAGGAGGCCCAGAGAGGGAGAACGACTTCTCCAGAGCCACACCTCTACAATGGGCAGAGCCAGGCCTCCGGTGCAAATCTCCAAGTCCAGGCGAGTGGCCACACTGCCCTCCTGCACCCTGGCCCTTAAGGCTGCCTACAGTGCTCTGGCAGCCCTCTCTCCTCCCCGCTCCTTTGACAAAACCCCTTCCAACCTCTTTCCCTTCCAAACAGAAGTAAGCACATTTCAGCAGGGATGATGAAATGTCAGGGTTGAAACATTTATTACTCAGACAACGTATTTCATAGCATACAGCATTTCAGAACTGTCTTGTCTCTCTTTCAGTCTCAGCAGTCCACAGTAAGATTTGCCTTTCCCCAGGCCCACATAGACCTGCTTCCCCCTCCTTCCCGCCCCACTCTTACATTTAAAAAAAAAAAAAAGTTTTTAGTTTAACAAATATGATCGATGATTAAATTAAAATGCTATCTTCTCCAACACAATAAATATATAGATATTATATCCTTCCCTAGCTTCTCTTATGTGCACGGTTCCGTGGTCGAGTTAGAGGAAGTTGGACCTTCCCCTCTCTTTCCCACTCCCCCCCACCCATTACAGTGTCCTTGCCTCCTTTCCCCAGGGGCATCTTTGGAGAGGAGTGAGGGGTGGGGATGCAGCCTGTGACCAGCCCTGTGAAATTATGGGGCAAGCAGTTAAGTCCCAGGCTGAGTGTTGGCCTAGGGGGAGAGGTTTCTCCAGAGCCCCACTGTGTGAGGGTTGCTGCAAAAATAAAGGATATGTCATTGTAAGAAAATAAATGGCCAGGCCTTCTGGGGATGAGCAGTCTTTACAGACTGACCTGCTTGGAGTTGGAGAACCACTTGCCCTCCCAAGCACCTCGGTTCACTTCATCCCCTTCCTTTTGAATCATAGCCTTCCTCAAATGAGCCTCTTCTACTTGCCCGCATGGGAACATTGCTCTGGGGAAAACACAGGCCAAGTCACTAGAAGGAAACACAAACCTTCTGTCTGGAAACCCTTCCCCATTAACTGAACCAATCTAATTCTGTGCTGGGTAGATTTTCTGCTGACAGCTTGTCATTCTGCAACCCAAGTCTCTGGCTCTGTTATCTACGTGTTCTATCTCTTCCCTGTCCCCTATTCTCCGTCCTGGCATTTGACCTTTGTCTCTGGTCCACCCAGCACCTCAGTTCCCCAACTTACCTCGAAACCAGCTACTGTAAATCTCAGAACCACCCTCTAGCCTTCAGCACATCTCCCCTGAGGTCCCCACCAATGCCAAAAGATGTGTTTGAATGTCTGGGGGAAGAGGTCCCTCCTTCGGTACACACACACACACACACACACACACACACACACACACACACACGGCTAAAGGTAGGGTTTTTGTGGGATTTTGATTTCTTACTATTATTAATTAAACTTGGGCCAAATGGAAAATGGCATGTGTCAAGGAAGAGATCATCCGCTGTGTGCCTAAAATTCACAAAGAAGCTTTAACAGGGATCCTTTGAACCCTCAGGTCCTTATGGGATCCTGGGCCATCTTCTGGGAGGTATGGGACCTCAGAACTACCTGTGCAAATGCTTAAAGCAGAGAAGAATTCACACATATTTGTCCTCTGTGCACGTCCATTCTCAGTTCTCCCAACACAGGGTAGCCTAGATCAAGTAGATGATGTTCGATTTCCATTGTCACTCCTCCCACCCCTCTCCATGGTATCCAGTGGAGACAGTTCATAACAGAAGAGCTGACTAGTTCCTGTTGCCAGATAAGTTTTGGGGAGACTTCCCCCTAAACTCTGCCTCATGATCTAGGCCCTGGTGGACAACCTTGCTACTGGGGTTCTGCATCCTACAGATTTTCTAAGGCATGATTAGTGAGTGGCATATTTTTAGCCTCTCCCATCCCTCAGAAGAAGATAAAATAAAATAAAAATAAGAAATAAATACCGCCTCAGCCAGCAATGACATTTACATGGATAGACAGGATGATCTGAAAACCTGAAGTTTACAATGCATCTGACAGCAAGACAAACACAGACCGACTGAATTAACTGGAGAGTAATCCAGAGCAAGGTGGGTTTCCAGTGTCTCAGGGGGTCTCTGGTCTTGTCCAGTGAAGGTTAGGAATAGGTGTGAGCTGTAGTACCAAGAAATGGACTGAAACCATTCAGCCTGATGCCCAGGACTACACAGCTACAAGGCAATCTCATCCCTCCTGAAGGAAAACCACGATAAAAGCTGTCCCTTCGGTTGGCTGGCCCACTGGGGAAAGTGCTTAAATAGAATGACCACTGGCTGGTGTGGGTTGGCTTTAGAAATGTTCTCAGAAAGCTGTGGTCAGTTGGGTATGGATTTGAAAACTTAGAAATACAAGATCCAGTTTTCCTCTGTCTAGGGTTTCCCTTGATACATTCAGAGGACAAACTGAGCATACCACAGTTCACCAGGTGAAGGCTGGACATGGCCCCAGGCTGGGGAGATCAGGGCTCTCTGAGTATTGCTTGGACCTGCCCTCTAGCTCCTGCTCATGTTCTCATCAGACGATTCTCCCTTAAAATGGCTTCCAAGATTTTAGACATTATTATTATTATTATTATTGTTATTGTTATTATTTTAAATCTCTGAAGCACTTTTTTTCAGAAGTCTTTAAAAGTAGCAGCAACTAGATATAGAAAACGGCTTAAATAGTTATTCAGATTGGCCAGAAAGCGCTTTAAAGCAACAGATTGACCTGTGTAAACCGTATGCCAGAAGCCACCATGACACAATATGTAATTAAAAATATATTTATATGTGTATATATATGTATAATATTTTACTTCGTCCACGCTATTGCCTTGAGATTTAAGGAGCCTGCCTCAACGGGGTTAGATAACTGGAGGAAGGAAGCCTCATGGCCCTACTGGGGACCCTTCCAAGAGCCCATTGCCTTGCCCAAGGGGACAGACATGCCTCCACAGCTCCTGCAGGGGACCTTGACACACAAAAATATCTTTTGTGAAAGCCTCCCATATGAATCAGAACTTTTTGTCCTGGTTTCACTGTATCCATCCCTTTATTTTCTCAGTTTCGCTACTCCCATTCTTGCTCTCAGTTTGACTCTATAGCTCCTAGAAGATTCACACCTAAATATTTCCCCTGGTTTTTAGCAGAGCCTTGAGACCAGAACCACTCCATTCACACACATTCGCCACTTTAGAAGTTCTCTGATTTCTCATTGAGTGGATCAGTGGTTTCTGCCCTTTACTGTTCTCTCCTGACTGAAACCATCAAAGACTGGCTTTCTTCTGGCCTTTTACAAGCGTCAACGAACAACTCAAGCCAAGGGCTAGCAATCTTTTTATACCATAGGTCCCCATTAGGGCTGAGCAAGACCCCAAGGAGCAGTGGCAAGCTAAGGAGTTGGGGGACAGGAGGGAAAGAGAGGGCACAAGCAAAAAGAACGGGTGGTGGATGAGGAAAACAAAGAGAGAAAAAGGACCGATGGAGAAAAAAGGGATGAAGGTACATATGGTAGGAAAGACAGTTGCCTCATTAGCTCCGAGAACCCCAGGGTGAGGAAGACCTCCACTCCTCTCTCTTTTCATATGGAGGGTGGGTGGATGGGTAGGCTTGTTTTCAAGGAATGGTCATATGAAATCATCTGGCAGGGAATAGACCCCCCCAATATAAGTAGATATAAATTCCCTTGCCTGGAAGGTAACTGAAGTTTGGCCACGGGAGGCTGGGACGTAGACTGCCTTTCCTTTTCTCATCTCTCATTCTCATGAGCTCTGAACAAAAAAAGGGAAAACCTCATTCCTCAGGTCTACCAGGCTTCTGGTTTGGGTAGCCCAAGAGATGAGTTAGTGAGTGGTAAACCTCTAAAAAAAGGAGCAAATAAGGAAGCTGCTGAAATCTGACATCATTTCCTGGTCCCTGTTCAGGTCTCCGGTCCCCAGAAAGTGAGTTGTTCAAAAGCCCATTGAAAATGCAGAGCTAGGTTTGCCCTCGACAACCACCATCCTGACTTCCAGGAGACACACCTAAGTTGATAGGTGAGATTTCTCTGCCTGGTCCACGTTACTATTACTTAAAACAGCACATGCTGTATTCAACTCGATGCGACCAGATTGGGGTTTTGTGAAGAAAAACAGGCTGTTAATACAGCTAATTCCTGCTGAGCCTCAGACACCTAGAAAATTGCCTCTCTGCCTTATGCTAGAAGACTAACACTGGTTGGGACCTTGGCTCTGGATGATCTCCATCCTGAAGTACCCACTTTCATCTTTTTCCTAAAATAACACTGTGCGCTCCAGTGGATGCTTGGCTTCTACCCTCCCCGTCTGCCCAACTAGCTTTTGATCTTGTTAGGGGGCTTCCTTGATGGGGTACCATGATGTAGGCCCAATCAGTGAAGACTGGAGCTAGTTGAATTAGCACCCTGGACAACGTCCTTTTTCTTGCAACCCGAGGCCCTTAGGACAGACAGACTACAGTATAGACCAATGGACGTGCTTTCTTCTGAGCTTGCAAACAGAGAGAGGCTTTTCCCTCCTCCTGTTTACCCGCCTCTTGTCCTTGTATTTCCCAAGGTCATCTGGGGCCAGGGCCAAGTTAGCTGAGCAGTCCTAAAGGATATAATGCGAAGGAGGGATAAGAGGGAAGGACATCTTCATAGGCCATTTGCCCAAAGGACGTGGCATAGCATAGGTTTCTTGGAGGAAGCCCCTCCTGGACAAGAAGGGTCTGATTATCTTAAATGATTCCTCTAGCTACAAGCCTGGATCGTGGCCTCTGGAACTGCCCTCCCCTGCCCTCAGAGGGTCCTCCCAGAGTGTACCCCGAGGCTCTCTTCCCAGAGAAAAAAAGACTTCGAAGTCACTGTCTTTTTATAAAAACAAAAACAAAAAACGGCCTCCCAAGAGTGCAAATACAACTGCAAACTTTCCCCACCTTCTCCTGTGTTTCAGGAATGAAAGGGAAGACGACTCGAGTCAGTCCGGTGGAGGGTGAGTGGCTGGGGCCCCCCCCCCAAACCCTACCCCAAACTAAGCCCCGCCGGACAAAAGTCGTCCATTACGAGCGTCTGGTGCGGACCTTGTGTTTCTTTGTCCTCCCGAGACATCTGCCATGTGTTGCCTCCGCCAGTTGGCTACTGCGAACTGACATAATGGAGAGAGGGGGTGGGGTGGGACGGGAAACAATGCCAGAGCAGACTCGGACGCCTGTTTTCAGCCCTCGGTGGTCTCTTCTGACCCGAATGGTGTCCCAGGGAGGGCGAGCGTCTGTCACGGCTCGGATGGAGTCACAAGAAGGGACCCCCCCCCAACGGGAGCCCCGCAGGGGACGAGCGTGTCGCGAGTGGGAAGGGGCAGAGAAGCCGGGGGACGAGGGATCAAGAGACTAGGTGGGGAGATGGCAGGGCACCCCCGCTAGAAAGAGACATGCATCCTTTGTGGATGTGTATCGCCGCATGCATGGAGCAGGGGTGGTGGCTCTTAGGCATTGCACCCCGACGCTGGGCTCCCCTCCCTCTCGGGATGTGCAGGCCGCCCGTCTGCCCCGCTTTTCTGCTTTCCTTCAAGGTGCGTGGTCTTTCTCCTACTCCGGCCATCCCGTCCCCTCCTGTGCCCTGCCCTCCTCGGGGCCCCCTCCCCGGCCTGTCCGCCCTCCCCACCCTGCCTCCTCAGGCCGTCAGTTTCTGGATGGTCTTGTTGTAGTACTGGGTGATGGTGGGCGTCAGGGGGTTCCAGTTGTTGGCGTGCAGCTCGATGACCTCGAGAAGCAGCGACCTGGTCAGCATGGACTCGGAGGGGCACAGCATCTTGTCTCGAGCGCTGGCCAAGAGCTCCGTCATCATTTCAGGCAGCTGCTCCTCCAGCAGTCGACCTGTGCTCTGCAGCTGTTGGCGGAGAAGGGTAGGAGTCAGAATGTAGGCCTGGGGAAGCCAGGGAGCCCCGTGGCCTTTGTCTGGGAGCCCTCCTGACTCTACGGGAGGTGGGGGGCGAGGGCCTCTGTTCTTTAGGGAAGAAGCAAAGCTAGGCGTGATCACACATGTGCAACCCAGACTGAATTGCTTGTCCAGGAGGGAAGAAGAGAGGGAGACAGCGTGAATCCTGTAACTTTGGAAAAGTTACGTGTAAATTTTTTTATTTAAAAAATTGTAATCTTTTTATATTTTTATTTATATATATTAATTATAAAATATTTTAATAATATTAAATAAATAATTTAAAATAATTAAAATAAAATAAAAATAATTTAAAAATTTAAATAAATAAAATAAAATTATAAAACAAAACAAAACAACAACCCTGGGCAAGTCACTTAACCCCCATGGCCTGGCCCTCAACTGCTCTTTTGCCTTAGAACCATTACACAGTACTGATTCTAAGACAGAAGGAAGGGTTAAAAAATATATAAATAAAATAAAAATAGATAAAACTAAGAAGCAAAACTATAGGAGAGCCTGGGAATAATTGATTTTTTTTTTAAACACTTACCTTCCATCTTAGAATCAATACTGGTTCCAAGGTATTGGTTCCAATACAGAAGAGCAGAAAGGGCTAGGCAACTGGGGTTAAGTGATTGGCCCAGGAGCACACAGCTGGGAAGTGTCTGAGGCCAGATTTGAACCCAGGACCTCCCATATCTAGG
>NC_058130.1:402641667-402671947 GCF_016433145.1 Gracilinanus agilis
GTGTGTGTGTGTGTGTGTGTGTGTGTGTGTGTGTGTGTGTGTGCACTCATGGTGTTGGGAAAAGGGACAATGATAGTACCTAGAACAAGAATTGGGCTGGAGAGATGTTAGCACCTGGGGGAAGGGGTGAGGGGAGGGAATAAGCGTTTATACAGTGCCACTGTTTTAAATGCTTTACAAATACTCTCTCATATAATTCTTTGGTGGAGGGTCAGAGAACATTTGAGGAGAAGCTCCTTCTGCATTAATTGGCCTAGGAAAGGGGCAAGAGGAAACTGGGTATATGGGGAATCAGCCTTGGAAGATCATTTGGAGTACAAGGGGTCATTTTGGCACCCCTCTAACGGTGCCATGGTGGATACCTATTTGTGTGCACAGGATTCTTTGTCTTTGAATTCCTAGTTCCTAGCAGAGTACGCAGCATGTAGTAGGTGTTAATAAATGCTCCAAATGAATTGGAGAGAAGGTCTCTATCCTGAGTAGCAGGTGAGTTGCTAGAAAGTGGTAGAAGATGCCAATCAGATGCTTCTTCTACCCTTTCCCCCTATTTCTGATAAGAAATCTGCCCCAATCTAGGAGAGAAAGAGTTAAAGAGCTCTTTAACTTAAAAAACGTATTGAAATACCTTGCACATGAATCATTTCTCTCTGATGGTGTGCAGGGTAATATAGTGGAAACAGCCCTGGCCTCATTGTCAGATCTCTTTATTTGTTGGGTATAGTAGAGTGGGGATTCCTTTTGGCTGTGGACTAGGTTACTGCTAAGATCCCCCATTTTCAGATTTGTGATATGGGTTCCAGTCCCAGCTCTGTTGTTAAACTAGCTGTTTAATTTTGGGTAGGTCTTCACATAACTCTTCTAGGCCTCATCATTCTCATCTATAAAATGAGGGTGTTGGACCAGATGATCTCTAATCATTAAATGATCTCTAATCTAATCTAAGTTGGCCTTTCCAATTCTAGCCATCTATGAGTTCATTTATTTATTGATATTTTTTCTGAGTGACACTGTTTATTAATAGGATCATGTAATCTATTAATAAAGGATGGGTCTATCAAGCCTGCCTCTGCAAGGCCCTGTGAGGCCTAAAGTTCCCTTTTATCTTCTTTCTGGTTGGCCTGACAGTACAGCATCTGGACCTCTCCTGGCAGTCCTGAAGAATCTATAAGTTTATTGGGATAGTTTGTAAAATATTGGGATAGTTTATCTTCCACTTTCTTTGTCATTGCACAGTGTCTTTCATGCTTGGAATGGAATCCTTCCTTACCACTGATTTTTGTTATTTCTAGATCCTGACAGACTTAGGTCAAATCTTCCATCTTTCAAGAAGCCTTTGCCAGCTGTTAGTTCCCTCTTCAAATGTGTGTTTATATTGTATGTGTCCTATATTCACTTATCTGTGAATATACTGTAACCCTCCAGGAGAATGGAAGCTCTTTGAGGGAAGCAACTATTTCACTTTTGCATTTCCTCATCTATAAAATGAAGGGGATGGGGGGCATCTAGATGGCTCATTGGTTGAGAGCCAGGCCTAGAGAGAAGAGGTCTTGGGTTCAAATTTGGTCGAAGACATGTCTTAGTTATATAATCCTTGGTAAGTCACTTAACTCCATTGCTGCCACTCTTCTGCTTTGGAATTAATAAACATGATTGATTTTAAGACAGAAGGCAAGGGTTTAAAAGAAATGAAGGGGATGGATCAAACATCTTTTCAAGCTGTAAGTCTGTGATACTCTGATTTCCAGAGCCATACACCGTGTCTGGTACCTAGAAGGCATTAAAATTTTTTTTTAAATTCAATTTTATTTTCAGTTCTAAATTCTCTCTCCTATAAGAAATATATAGTCATGCAAAACAAATTCCTGCTATTGCCATGCCCAAAAGAAAAGAAGATCGGTTTCCAAATGCACAGAACTCATGCCTCTCTATCTGAAGGTGGGTAGCATGTTTCATCATGAGTCCTCTGGAATTATGGTTGGGCATTGTGATTAGAGTTCTTAAGTCTTTCAAAGTCGATTACCTTTACAATATTGTTGTGAGTGTTTAAATTGTTCTGGTTCTGCTCACTTCGTTGTTTATCAGTTCATGCTAGTCTTCCCAGGTTTCTCTGGGACTATTCCCAAGAAGGCAGTTTGTAAAATACTTTTTTGATTGATTGACATGCACCTACCTCCATGGAACAGCAAAGGACTGCATCTTCCTTCACATCCTGAGATTGTAACAACTGTGGGGGAAACAGAACAGAAGGTACTAGTCAGGAAAGCCACTTTCACATCCCTGCCCATTTGGACATAGTATTGAGGCACAATCCAGGCCCATCCCTAGAAAACCCAACTGGCTGATGATAAGCATCCAGTGTCAGGCCTGTAGCATCATTGATCTTAGTCTGCTTCCTAGGGAGCGGAGCCAGGGGCTCCCCCTCTCCTCTTCCTAAGAGCAACGTAAGGAGATTCAAACAAGTATAAACAATGTTCCTACATCAGGATACTACTATTTGAATGAGTGAAAAAGACTTCATGAAAGATGGTATCTTTTATTTCCCTATTCCTTTTCACTCTGAGATTTGATGAGCCTGTGGAAAGAGTCAGCACAGAATGACGGAAAGCATCGCTGAACCTGAAGTCAGGAAGCCCTGGGCTCAAATTCTGCCACAGATCTTCTGAGCTGTATCACATGGGTAAATTGCTTAACCTCTATAGACTTCAGAGGCTCCTTGAATGTAGAATGGAAGGGGCAAATTCAAAGACCTTTAAGATTCTTTTTAGATATAACCCTGGATGGTAAGGCGCTATTCTTATTCCTATTTTACAGAAGAGGAAACTTGGGAAGATAGAGGTTAAGTGACTTGCCCAGAGTCACTCCTATTCATCTGGAACGATTCTGAAGGACTTATGACAAAGAATGCTATCTACTTCCAGAGAAAGAACTGTGGGAGGTCAGATGCAGTTCAAAGCATATGATTTTTCACAGGTTATTTATGGTTTTATTTTGAGGTATTGGTTTATATGAATATTCTCTTACAAGAGTGACCAATAGGGACATATTTTTTATATGATCATACATGTATAACTCAGATCACGTTGCTTACCATTTTCAAGACAGAGAAGGAAAGGGGAGGGAGACAATATGGATCTTATAATTTCAGAAAACATATGTTTAAAATTGTTATTACATATAATTGGAAAATAAAATATTTTTGAAAAAAAAGGAAAAAAGAAAATGATCTCTTCAGGGTTATAACAATGATTTTAAAAAATACCCCTTATGGAAAAGAACGCTACCCACATTCAGAGGAAGAATTGCAGGAGTGGAAACACAGAAGAGGGGCAACTGCTTGAACACATGGGCTGATGCAGACATGATTGGGGATGCAGACTCGAAACTACCACACCAATGCAACTATCAACAATTTGGAAATAGGCCCTGAACAAGGACACATGTTACAACCAGTGAAAATACGCATCAGCCATGGCGGGGGATGTTGGGGGGTGAAGGGGAAAGTAAGAACATGAATTATGTAACCATGTTAACTTTTCTAAAAAATAAATATTAATAAATGTTTAAAAAATAAAAAAAATACCCTTACCTTCCATCTTAGAACCAAGTGTTGGTTCTAAGGCAGAGGAGTGCTAAGGGCTAGGCAATGGGGATTAAGTGACTTGCTCAGGGCCACACAGCTAGAAAGTATTTGAGGCCAGAATTGAACCTAGGACCTCCCATCTGTATGCCTGGCTCTAAATTCACTGAGCCATCTAGCTGTCCCCATAACAATGACTTCTTTTTTTTTTTTTTTTAAACCCTTACCTTCTGTCTTGTAGTCAATACTGTGTATTGGCTCCAAGGCAGAAGAGTGGTAAGGGTAGGCAATGGGGGTCAAGGGACTTGCCCAGGGTCTCATAGCTAGGAAGTGTCTGAGGCCAGATTTTAACCTAGGACTTCCCTTCTCTAGCCCTGGCTCTCAATCCACTGAGATACCCAACTGCCCACCATAACAATGACTTCTTAATTAGTAAAGGCTTTCTCTCAGGCCCCATCTTTCTTCATCTCTACTCAGTTTGCTCTTGTGATCACCCTTTTCTCCAGGACACTTGCTCATCCCTGGGTTTTCATGGCATTGCCCTCTCTTAGAACTCCTCCTACCTTTCTGAGCACCCTTGCCTGGTCTTTTTTATGTGATCATTATCTATGCTCTGCTCTTATGCATGGGGGAACCCCCAGTCTTCTACCTTGCACCCACTTCTCTAATCTTTCTTCTCTCCCAGAGATGACATCAGTTCCAATAGGTTCTGTTATCATTTCTCAGCAGAAATCCTACCTTCTTGAGCTTTAGCCCCACATCCCCAAATGCCTGCTGTACCTGTTTACCAGGAAGCTCACAGACATCTCAAACGCATCCTATTCAAAACAGAACTCACCTTCCCCCCTTACTTCAATCATTCAAGTGTGAAACCTAAAAGACCTTCCTGATGTTTTCTGCTCTCTTCCTCCCAAATACCCAATGAGCAACCGAGTCTTGTCGATTCTGCCTCCCCCATGTCTCCTACATCTGTCCTCCTCCCTGCTCACACACCAGCTCCCTGGTTTAGACCCCTACCACCTTTTGCTGACACAGTGACAGTAGCTTCCTAATTGGCATCTCTGCTCCCACCCTCTACTCTCTTTAATCAATCCTTCACACAGCTGTCAAAGTGAGATTCATTCTTCTTTTTTAAATCCTTACTTCTATCTTAGAATAAAAATAGAGTATTGGTTCCAAGGCAGAAGAGCAGTAAGGGGTAGATGACTGGGGTTAAGTGACTCATTCAGGTATCTGAGGCCAGATTCAGGCCCGGGACTTCCATTCTCCAAACTTAGCTGTCCCAGAGAGTCATTCCTTTAAAGCACAGGCTCAGTGTTTCCCTATTACCACCAAGACACAAATTCCTCTGATTGGCATTTAAAGCCCTCTAACGATCCAACTCCAACCATGGTACCGTAAAAAGGCTCTGGAGCCAGAGGACCTAGAATTCAAATTCTGCCTCTGTGACCACAGGCAAATCCCTTGGTCTCTCTGAGCCTCAGTTTCCTCACCTGTCAAATGAAGGGAGGGTTGGAACTGAATATTCTCGCGGGTTCTTCCCAGCGCTCTAAACCTATCTTTTTAGGCTGATTTCAGTTCATTCTGAGTCCAAACTCTATTTCAGCCAAATTAGCTTATTTGGTATTCTCCATCTAGTTGCAGCAATATCCAAAATCCAAAGGTGGATAGAGTATCAGGTTTGAAGCCAAGAAGGCTGGAATTAAAAGCTGTCCTCAGACGTTTATTACCTACATGACCTTGGGCAAGTCACGTCACTGTTTGCCTCAGTTTCCTCATCTGTAAAAATGAGCTGAAGAAGAAATTGGGAAACCACTCTAGTATCTTTGCCGAGAAAACCCCAAATGGGATCATGAAGAGTAGGACGTGATGAAAAATGATTAAACAACAACATGACATGAATGTTCTCCCTCTTCCCCTGGACCCCTTTAAAGACTCAGCTCAAGTGCTACATCTTACCAGACTTCTCTGATATTCTCAGTTGTGGCTACTCCCAGCTTCTGAATTTATTTTGTATCTATTTAAAAATGTATTTATATGCACGTATTCCATTTCTCCTGATAGAATGTAAGCTCTTTGAAGACAGGAACTGTTTCACGTTTGACTGTCTCTGGCACCTTGCTGGGGGTATGAAACCTTTTAGTTGTTTTTTAATTAGTTGTGTCTGACTCTTCTTAACACTTTTGGGGATTTTCACTTCATGCCATTTCTTTTTTTTTTTTAGTCTTTATCCTTTGTCATAGAATTGATACTAAGAATCAGCTCCAAGGCAGAAGAATGGTAAGGACTAGACAACAGAAGGAAAGTGACTTGCCCAGGGTCATAGAACTAGGAAGTGTCTGAGGGCACATTTGAACCCAGAGCCTGGTGCTCTATCCGTTGTGTTACCTAGTTCAGCTGTTTCAGTCATGTCAGAGTCTTTGTGATCCCATTTAGCATTCTCTTGGTGCAAATACTAGAGAGGTTTGCCATTCCTTCTCCAGCTCATTTTACAGATGAGGAAACTGAGCCCAACAGGATTAAGTGACTTGCCCAGGGTGACATAGCTACTGAGTGTCTGAGGCTAGGTTTGAGTTCAGGTCTTTATAACTCTAGGCCTGGCACTCTATCGGCCGTATCACCTAGGTTTTGGTACATAGTAGTCACATAATAAATGCTTGTTAAATTGAATTGAATCATGATCACTAGTTTTCTTCAATGTTTTGCTTAAAAGTATCTCCTAATGAGTTTTTCTCAACCTTTCTAATTGTTTATGATTCCTCCCCAATGACTTAAAAAAACTGAAACAAAATAAAAAAAAAAACAAAACCCTTATCTTCCATCTTAGAATCAATACTGTGTATTCTAAGCCAGAAGAGTGGTAGGGTAACTGGGGTTAAGTGACTTGCCCAGGGTCACACAGCTAGGAAGTGTCTGAGGTCACATTTGAACCTAGGACCTCCCATGTCTGGGCCTGGCTCTCAATCCACTGAGCCACTGAACTGCAGCCCCCCTACCCACCCCACCCAGTTACTTTTTGTTTTTTTTTTTTTGTTTGTTTTTTACATTTTTAAACCCTTAACTTCTGTGTATTGGCTCCTAGGTGGAAGAGTGGTAAGGGTGGGCAATGGGGGTCAAGTGACTTGCCCAGGGTCACACAGCTGGGAAGTGTCTGAGGCCGGATTTGAACCTAGGACCTCCCGTCTCTAGGCCTGACTCTCAATCCACGGAGCTACCCAGCTGCCCCCCATCCAGTTACTTTTTATATACACCAATGAAACAACAGATTTAGGTTTCTCCCATCCCCAAGAAAAAGCAACAAACTTTGAACTGACCCACTGTTTACCTCTTTGTTTTTTCTCACAAGAGATTTTGTAGACTCTCTGAGGGAGTTTTTTTCTGGTCTGTTTTTTAAATTTTGTCTTCTTATTCCTAGCAACTAGCACAGCACCTGACACACAGTAGGTGCTTAAAAATGATTGATGAATTAAACACGAGAGAAACTCAGTGATTTATCTGATGGGACTGTGGTCCTAAGGAGGAGTTCTGTGACTTCATAGCAAGAATTCCCTGCCTAAGTGATAGTTGTGATTAGCTATAATCACAGTGTGAGGATGGAAGTTGCTTAACACAAGACCTCAAACCCCTGACCCCCCACATAGGGCTCGGGCTCCTTGAAACACTCCTCATATATTACATACTCTTCAGTCCTTTGTTCAGACATATGTAATTAGGCTAAGAGAAACAAAGATTTAGATAGCGATAATACAAAATAGCACAGGGATTAAAATCAGAAGACTGGCTTCAAATCCTGGCTTTAGCCACTTTACTACCTGGGGGACCCTGAGCAAGGCCCTCTGAACTTTAGTTTCCCAATCTGTCAGGGAAAAGGTTTGGACTAGATCAGCGCTGTGCTTCTTCCCCCGTTCTTGAATCCTGGGGAGCCTTCAGCTTAGGCTTGCTCCCTACTCTGGAAGCCTGAATGTGGGATTCTGGAAACTTAGAAGAGACCTGAAATCTGATTTAAAGAACCCTGGTTTATAACACGGCAGAGTTTATAGGCTGTGATCTGGCCAATGAAGATCCCTAGAGGAGATGAAATCAGCTCAGATGCTTCCAGGTTTGTGACCAGGTACAGAAGCGCAGGCAAGTCACAAATGCCCCAGCCTCTCCTTGGTCCCATTGACAAAATGGATTTTCCATGCTACCAACTCTTGGACCCTTGGAGAAGAGTCTATATCTTTTTCACACATCATCTCAACTGATCTAATGGTGGTCAAGCTGAAAAATGAAAGGCCAGTGACCACACACCAATGTAAATGTCCTCCTTTCCCAAGTCCACCATGGCACCACATTAGCACAGTCTATGGCACAGTGGAAAGAGCCAATTTACCATGAACTGAGGAGACCTAGGTTTGATTGCTGGTCCTGGGACTGGAGGCAGCACAGTACTGGGAAAAGAATACTGGACTCGGAGTCCATAGAGAAGTGCCTTTCACACTTATGAGCTCTCTGATCCCAGACTTAATATCTCTTCATCTGTAAAATGGGAAAAATAAAGACTTATAAGACCTACCTCACAGGGTTGTTGTGAAGGCTCAATAAGAAAATAAAGTGCTTGGCAAACCTTAAAGGGCTATATAAATGTTAACTATTCCTATTATTCCTGTAACCTTGGGCAGGTTATGACTTGTAGAATATGAACTCTTAGAGGAAAGGAATTCTCTCTCCTCCCCCTCTCCTTTCTTTCTCCTGTTTTTCTTTCTCTTTCCCTTCTTCCTTTCTCTCTCCTTTCCTCCCTTCTCTCTCTTTCCCCTTTCCTCTCCTTATTTCCCACCCCCCACTATCCATATTGCCCATAAAAAAATCTTGTACATAGGAGATGCTTAGTAAATGTTGCTTCTCTTTTCCACATTTTGCTTCCCTCTAGACAATAAGACCTTGTTTTATGAGACTTCAATACGCGCAAATTCAGGTATATGCTATTGGTGATTAAAAAAATAAAGGCAGAAAAATATGTAAAATAAAAAATTTGAATTACACACTAAATCCACACCATCTTCCCAAGTGGCATAAAGTCTTGCATTAGTTTCCCCATTCATGCTTATTCTTACTCAGAGAAGCATCAGTCTGAACCATTACGTTATTTCACATCAAACATTAACTCTTGCTTCAGTTTTTGTCCAGTGTTCTCACTTGTAATGAGTTGTGTCCCCATCAGAGCAGGGCTTCTCTTTGTTTCATTAATGCTATTTACTTATTAATAATGGCCTCAGACTACAAGAGTAGTGATGCTGATAGCTCAGATAAGTCTAAAAACATGAAGTGCCTAGGCACGTTTGTATAAGAAATACTGTAATGAGTATTTAATAAGGGGGCTCACCATTATGCTAGATTTTCAATTTATGCTAGGAGTCTTGGAATATATTGATGTTGTAAAATGAGGGAAAAGCAGGTTTTAAGGACCTTCCTGGCTCTAGTATTCTGTGATGCACCATTCACCATCAGATGCAATAAAATAAAAAAGTTTTGCCAGAATGGTTTTCCTTTGTTTCACAGGCAGCTTTTAGAAGTACTTCCTATGGGCTGCAGGAGCTTAAGCAGGAAGTCAGCTGTGGCCTTAGACCACTCCCCACATAGGCTCCCAATGCCAGTGCCAGACCTTTGTGACCAGTTGAACCACTCGAAGACAGCACAAGAAGAAATGAAGCTTAAGTTACGGCAAGAGGGAACTTAATAGAGTCAAGGAGGAACTTCTAGTCTAGGCTTTAGTTTAGATGGGTCAGAGGAAGATGCTCCTGAGCCAGTCTGCTTGGGAGACTTGAAGTGGCCTCATAATTCTTAAGGATGAAAGCCCCCCTCAATCTCCAGGTTGTTGTTCAGTAGTTTTTCAGCTACATCCAATGCTTCATGGCCCCATTTGGGGTTTTCTTGGTAAAGATGCTGGAAAGTTGCCATTTCTTTCTCTAGTTCATTAAAGATGAGGAAACTGAGGCCACCAGGTTTAAGAGGCTTGCCCAGGGTCATACAGCTGGTAAGTGTCAGAGGCCACATTTTAACTCAGGAAATGGGTCCTTTTGACTCTAGGCCTGGTCATCTATCTGCTGTATCACGTGGCAGGCTCCAGGTATTTTCAGTCAACAGAGCTTTGTGCCTTGATGGACATTAGATTATGAGCTCCTTGAGGGCAGGGACTGTCTTTGGTCTCTTTTTGTATCCCCAGTGCCTAGCATAATACCTGGTACATAGTAGGCATTTAATAAATGTTTATTGACTGATTGACTGATAGGCTAGTCTCACTGGACTTTATTCCCCTTTTGCTGGGTTTTCTTTCCTTCTGTTCAATGGTGAATAGAAGGTGGGAGGATTAACTCTGAGATTGGCCAGGAATTTCTGGATGGAGATTATAGAACCTTCTAGGTTGAATAAACCTCTAAGGTAGAGGGTAGCATGAGGAACTGATTTGCTGAAGGATCACACAGTTCTGAGCTAGAAGGGACCTTAGAGATCATCTACTCCAAGGATCCTTAAATTGGAGTCCATGAATGTAAAAGATATTTTGATTAATGAATTTCAATATGGCTTCCCTTGTAATCTTACATAAGTTATTTTATGCATATAAAACATTATTTTCAGAAGGGTTCCAGGGCTTAGAGTAATTATAAACTGCACAGTTCCATAGACTTCATCCATAAACTAGAGGGCTCTATGACACAGAGAGCTAAGAATCCAAGCCCCTTGTTTTGCAGATGAAGAGAATAAGAGCCCAGAAAGGGGTGGTAAATTGCCTACAGTGATATGCCTCATTAAGACCAGAATCCATACCTGCAGATCCAGTTTTTTTCCTCCTATCTAGTGACACCAAATGCTGGCACTTCCTTGCTTAGGGCTAGCCTTCGACAAAATCGTACAGGGGGCAAAGTTAGTTTTTGCTGTTTTGTGAGCCTTTGAGTGCCTCTTACCTCAGTGTTAAATGGCCTCCCCTAGATTCCCATCTGGCCCTGGTCTCCCTGGACGTGCTCATCGCTCCCTTTTCCTTTCCATCCTTTCCTCTCTTCCCTGGCTAACCCTAACCCTCTCCTCAAGTGCCTTATTCTAATACCTACACCAAGGGCCACTCTGCAGGGTTCCTTTCAAAAAGGATGGCAAGTCAACTAAGTATCCTGGGACTATGAAAATGGGACCTGTCTTCTACTGGTATATTTTCCTGGGGACAAATACTTAATGTAAGCGAGTGGCTCAAAAGGTAGATGGCATTGGGGTAGGCTGGCAGAAAGAATAGATTTTTTTTTTCCACACCATACAAGCAGTTAGTAAGTCTTTATGGATGGTAGGACAGCCCCCGTCCATTGCCATTGTGGTGAGGAACAAGCTGACTGCAAAAGTTGTGGAGGAATGGAAAAGGGTTGCAGTGAACAGATAGGTGTCAGCCTGTAATGACCCATAATGACAATGATGACCAAGTGAAATGTATTTCTTGGATGGGAATCCAAGGCAATTCTACCAGGCCAATAATGTTTGCTAGGAAGCTAGTGCATTCCAGTCCTATTGTCTGTCCTGGAGACTTGTTGTGGGCACGCCTATCATATCCTCCCTGGAGGAGGAGAAAGAGAGGCCGAGAGACTCCAAACTTAAGGCTTCTGGAGGTTAAAAGGCAACCAGGGGAAAAATAGACATACTGCTTTGGGGCTGGGGTGAGGTGGAATATTGTGGAATCCCTTTTTCTTCTGATGGTCTGACTGGCCCAGAACCAAGTTCCAAAGGTAATTATTTTTGTCTCTATGACAGTCACAAGGCAATATTTGCCCAAGAGCTCACCAGCCGCTGCCTTCAGGACAAGGATGAAGCCCAGATGGGCCCACTTCATTTTGTGCGACGTCATAAACAAGCTTGGCAGATTGTGAGGGTACATTACTTTTAGGACCTTGGGGAGATTGAAGCTTCATAGCTTGGGTAGAAGCCACTAAGGTGAAGGCTGGACTGAGGAGATGGACAGATTCTAACCATATCATAGGATGGCATATCTCTCTGTTGATATGCTGAGAGTTGGGGGTGAATTTGTACCTTCCTGGACAGGAGATATCATCTTTTAAATCCCTGGATAAAGAGAAGTCATAACACATACATGGAATTTTCTATAGAAAAGCTGATGATTTACATGGATTTATTTTGTGTCCTGCAACTTTGCTAAAATTATTCTTTCAACTAGTTCTTTAGTTGATTCTCTAAGAATGTCCAAGTATACCACCATATCGTCTGCAAAGAGTGATAGATTAGTTTCCTCATTGTCTACTTTGATTCCTTCAAATTCTTTTTCTTCTCTTATTGCTACAGTGGGCATTTCTAGTACAATATTAAATAATAGTGGTGATAATGGACATCCTTGGAGCCATACCAGGTAGATCTCAGACTGCTAACTCTAGCTCTAACACCGACTTGCTGTCTTGGTTTGTGACCCTGGGCACATCACCTCTCTGGGTTTTAGTTGCCTCATTTATAAAATTAATATAATAAAGCTTATCCTTCTTACCTCCCAGAATTATTGGGAAGAATGAATGAGATCATGGCTGGGAAACAGCTTTGAAAAGTACAAAGTATAACACAAATGCAACATGTCATTATTGTTATTAAATATATCTTTACAAAGATATATCTTTATAATTAAATGTGTCATGTCGGTAGGCCACACTTTGCAAGTACCATCTCATTTATCCTCGTACCACCCTTTTGGGGATAGAGAAAGGGTAGAGGGGTTATTATCACTATTAGAGATGGAGCTGAAGAAATCATGGCACACGGAGGTTAGGTGATACACAGGTGATATGCCCCAGGTCACGTAGCCTATTAGGATAAGATTAACATACAGAACTCGAGCTTTCCAATTCAGTATATTACCTCGCTTTCATTTAGTTAAGCAACATTTGGCATATGCCTATGCTCTTGGGTTTTGCATCTAGTCAGCAGTTTGTCTGAGGTGGAGATCCGATGGGGCTTTTCCAGAAATGAGCATAAGCATGGCTTATAAAAAATATGCATAGCCCTAGGAGGCAAATTAAGTACCCAGGGACTATGCTGAAATCTAGGGTTCTCTCATCATGTGAACAGCGGCCCAGGTTAGCATAAGTCCACTGGTTAGGCTTTCTTCATGTGACAATAGCTAAGAGTAACAGAGATTAAACAAATGTTCTATTTATTTATATTTTTGTTTTTTACAAGATTTTGTTTTAAAGTCTTATTCGAATGGAACAATGCCCTTTACTTTCCATGTATGTTTTGTTTACCCTTAATTAGTAACCTTATGGCTTATATATAAACCATTACGTCGGTAATATAAAGCAAACCTCTAAGTACAAATTCGATATCCTTCTCACTACTTAACTGTTTATAGAAACATTAGATTCGGCATCTTCTTAAATCTTTTTCATTTACCTATTGGCTGTCACAGGCTATTTTTGTGGCCCCATATGTTTTCTTCAAATATCACTAGATCTTTCCTCTTATTATTCTTTTACCACTTATTCTCTATTCCCCAGGAAAGATCACTTTTAATTTCTTCCAGTTTGGACCATTATCACCCTTAAACTCCCTCGCTTCACCCCTAACATTTTTTCTTCTTTTAACAGGGAGGGAAGATTATTTTTACATCATTTTAAAACTATTAACTATAAAGAACAGATTTTAGCCAAACTCATGTAATGAATCCGTCACACTAGGACAAAGAGCCGAATACTTTTCTTGAGACTCAGGCTTTGTGTGGGTATCATAGAACCTAGTAAAATCTAGAGGTCAGAAAACTGGATATACTCTGCCTTTGAAAGCTCTGACATCAGCGACATTCTGAACTGAGAGGCCAATCAGCTTCTCAGAGATTCCAAGGACCCTATCATAGAGGATATTTTCTTTTGCCCATGTTTGCCTGACACATCTATAGTAAACTAAATGCTTGTCTTTCTAAGGCAAGCGTCACTATATCAGAAGGCTCCTTCTCCATGGGTGGAGCTAGTGAAAGGTAGCCAGCAGGCTGAACCAACAGAGATCTTCCTTAAAATTAGTCAGTCAATGAACATACACTAACTTTTGTGCCGGTGACCGGTGCATAGTAGCTAACCACAATATTTGCTTCTCAGATCCCACCTCCCTCACTAAACTATTTGGGATAGGTCAAACGAGAGCTGGAGGCTTCCATGGCCTTGCTCGGACCATGAATGGCCCATGTCTCTCCAACTTCTTACACCAATCTCCTCCCTAATTATGTAGCTATCACTAAGTCCCAACTCCCCTAAATTATACTTATGTTAAACATGGATTAAATATTGTCTACCTTTGTCCTGGTGAATGCTTTTATTTTGCTGTCTGGACATCATTTACGTCTTTATGTACATCTGTGTAAATAGTTTCCCAATTTAATCTCCTTGGGAACAGGGACCATCTATCTATACACAAGGCTCAGCACAGTGGCATATGCAATTGTGTGCTTAATGAAGTCTTTTGGGCAATGATAAGAATTGAAGAACAATTTCTTCTTGAATCTGCATTTCAGATCAAAGTATAGACCTTGTCATTTGGCCCATGAACTATCTAATTGAGGCAGCACCACTTAAATTGGCAGAACCATATCTTAACAATAGAGAAAGAATTCAAGAGGGAATAATAAGCATCTTGAATGCTGAGCTTGCAACCCTAAGGTAGCCTAATAGCTAGAGTGGATAGAACACTAATAGAACTAATCAAGAGTTCTGGGTTCTGTTCTGTAGTCCTGGTTTTGCTGTTGTGATCTTGGTGGAGTCACTTCCCTTTTTGTGACTCAGTTTCTGCATTTGTAAAATGAGGATGTTAGAAGAGATGATGTGTAAAGCCCCTTCTGCCTTGAAAATTCTAAATGTTAACACTGATGAGAGCAAATATTTGATGGGTAAATGTTTTCTTCCATTGAGAGATTCAGAGAAAGAAATTTTATATCTAGCTCAGTTCAGATATCTGTAGACACTTGGGCCAGGGAACTGGGATGCCACATTTGGGATCTTCCCATGCTTGCTAAGCTTCATGTAAATGAAACCAAAAAGAGATCTGATCTGGTCAGAAACAAGCTTCAGGTCACTGTGGTTTACCTGAAATAACACTGAGTTAAGAGTCTGGATTTGTAATGAGAAGACCTTGGTTAGAATATCAGTTCTCACTTATTACTTGTGGAATCCTGGAGCAGCCTTTTCTTGTCTCTAGGCCTCAGTTTGGGATCCAGTATGGATCTGGAATATGGACTATGAGGAAGCCAGGTGGTATACAGTAAATAACATGCTGGGCCTGTGTCAGGAAGACCAGATTTCAAATCTGGTTTCAGACATAGCAAGTGCTCTATGACTCCTAGCAAGTTACTGAACCTCCCTTTGCCTCAGTTTCATCAACTGTAAAATAGGGATTATATTGCTTAGCACACAGTAGGTGCTACATAAATGCTGATTCTCTCTCTCCACTCCCCCTGCCAGGTGTTGACTGAGAGGGCTGAAGGTATCTGCAAATATTATGTCATTTTACAGAAGGGGAAAACTGAGGTATAGAAGGATAAAGTCATTTGCCCAGATAGTGTCAGAAGACCAAATCCAACCTTTGGCAATCACTCATTTATAAAGCACCTGTTTTGTGTCAGGTACCCTGCAAGCTGCTGGGAATACAAATCTGTATTTCTTCTCTCAAAGAGCTTTTGTGGCATTTATAAGCCATTATGGATTGCAATGATGAGAGGCTGCTAGGTGTTGAGGGGTTTGTGTTCGGAGTTAAGAAGTGGGTCAGACATTTAGCAGCAGTATGGCTTTGAGTAAACCTCTTGGACTCAGTTTCCTCAGCTGTAAAATGGGATAACAATAAGAGCTATTTTTAAAACCCTTACCGTCTGCCTTAGAATCAATACTATGAGTTGGTTCCAAGGCAGAAGAGAGGTAAGGGCTAGGCAATGGGGGTGAAGTGACTTGCCCACACAGCTAGGAAGTGTCTGAGGGCAGATTTGAACCTAGGTCCTCCTGTCCCTAAGCCTGGCTCTCAACCCACTGAGCCACTTAGCTGTCCCCAATAACACCTATTTCAAAGTGAAGTTGCAAGGTTCTGAAGAGATAATGTATTCAAAGTGCTTTGCAAACCCTTAAGGTGCTATAAATAAAAGCTGGGGTTTAGGACTTGCAGTATGACTTCATTGGTATTAGGATCTTCAAGGGAAGAAGTCTAGGCAATTTACAGTCTTAGAGAGGTGCCGGATGGCCTGTGAGCCCGGAGACTTGCTCAGGGTCCCAGAATCCCGTGTGACAGATGTTCACGGAACCCCAAGTCTGCCTGACTCTCTCTACAGCCCTCCAAAGCCCTCTGAGCTCTGATGATTCCGATTATAATAAAGGAGATCTTAAAAAATGAAAGACTTCAACTGCCAAAGGGAAGAATCTCTCAATTGGAACATTTGGGGACTTTTGGTAGGCAGTGGGGTGGGGGGAGAGTAGCACGCTGGCTGACCTTTAGCAGCTTGCCTCAGAGCCTCAGGGCCCCCCCCCTTCACCTATAAAATGGGGATAATAACACCTGACCTCCCTAACTGACTGGAGTGTTATGAGGATCAAGTGAGATAACAGATCCTAAAGCTTGGGAACAGTCAAGTTCAGGATTTGTGTAAGGGATTGCCACGGAAGGGGCTCCCACCACTTTGCCCTTTGGCCCTGCTCCCAGGGGAGGGGCAGCCAACCTGCAAATAATCAGGGCTCCTGAGGGGGGCCCGCTGGGAGAAGGAGATGTTATTACAGGAACTCAGGCGCAAGAAAGCCTCCTTCTCTGGGGCTGCTGGAGCCTCCCCTCCGGGGCCAGCAGTCAGAAGAAAAACATATGTAAATGGAGTTAATTTGTAAAGTTTCTCCCCCCAGAGAGTGCCAGGCTTAACTTCCCCTCCTGGGCATTTGCTGTAGCAAAGGGCTTTGCCGTTAGTTACTTGGCCATCACCCTCCCACAACTCCCCTTCCCAGGGGACAGTTTAGTTCCACCCTGTCCAGGGGGGAAGAATGCGGGCTGGCTCCTGGCCAGCGCCTGTCTGGGCTGGGCTGGGCTGGGCGGCCGGGAGGGAGGACCTATCCAACTCCCCCTCGCAGGAGCCTGGCTCTCGGCAAAGCCAGCCCTCCTTCCCGGGAGCTGGGTAAGCTAACACTCCCCGCGCCGCCTCAGCAGCCGCTGCCGCCACGCCGGAGCGCGGCCCGAGGGTGTGGGGGAGGCGGGCAGGCTGGGCATCTGGGAGCCACTCATCTGCCAGTAACCCCTGGCCCCCCTCTCCCTCCCGCCCACCCAAGGCCTGGACTTGAACCTGCCAGAAGCGGGGGTGTGATAAGAGTCACCACGCGGGAGCGAGCTGCTTGCACCGGCATTTTCCGCCCTCTAAAGCAAACAATCAAACAGGAAATTAATGGAGAAACCCACATCGATGCAAGGTTCAGGTTGTGATTTTCACAGCCCCGGAGCCAGGAAATTCAAAGTTTTAGTCCCCATAGCAACCTGAATGTAATATCACTGACTCTTGAGGCTGGAAAGGGACTTGGAGAGGTCAAAGAGGCCAGTCCCCAGGCTCCGGACAAAAGAGGGCATCGAAAATGCCCTGCCCCGACGCCCCTCCTCCCTTGGTGTTGGGTAATGGATAGGGCCTGTTTCAGATATCCGGGAAGTGAGAGGCTTTCTGGCTGGGGGGTGAGAAGACCTGGGGAGTGAAGCAGAATTGGGGGGTCTAGTGTGGCCAGACGGGTGACCTCACTTCACCTGTGAAATAGGGATAATAAATGAGGTATCTGGAGTCAGGAAAAGCCAAGTTCAAATCCTATGTCAGAGACCAGCTCTAAGCCCATTGCTTATCCTCTGCTTACTTCCATTTTCCCATTTGCTAAATGGGGATGATCACATCTTTGTAAAGAACTTCACAAACCTTGAAGCACATGTAAATGCCAATTACTGTTATTCTTCTCAACAGCAGAGATGCTGTAAGGCTTCGAGGAGAAAATGAATGTGAAAGCGCTTTGCAAACTTATTATAAAGCCATATAAAAATAGGAAGAATGATTATTAAGCCATCCTTTAAAACATGAACCCGTGCCCTCGTTTGGCCCATCACGCTGTGACTTCACAGTGCAAAGAGTACTGGACAAATTCTACCTGTCCAAATTCTGTCCATCTCAAGACCTACATCCACTTCTGATTACTTAATGAATCCTTTTCTACTGGCTTCAACCCACTGAGGAAAGAAAATTTTCACAAGGAAGCCATGAACACCACCTTCCTCTTTTCTTCCTCCAATTCTTACTGCAGCTTTTGGAGGTCTGGACCACATTTGATTATATATAGCTATTTCTCTAGGTTTGCCTCCCTAATTAAACCAGGAACTCTTTTATCTTCTGGTCTAACTATTCCCAGCAGAGGTGTCCAATACCTAATAATAACAATGGCCAGCATTTATTGTGACCAAGGATTTCATTGGTATGGAGCAGTGATATAAAACTCCAAAAGAAACAGGGCCACTAAAACAGGGTCTAGTAAGGCACTGGCATTTGATTTGGCAAACTGCATATGAACATTTTTATTGTTCAGTTGATTTTTCAGCCATGTCTGACTCTTGGTGACCCTATTTGAGGTTTTCTTGGCAAAGATACTGGAGTATTTGCCCTTTCTTTCTCCCATTTGACAGATGAGGAAAAAGAGGCAAAGAGGGCTTAGTGACTTGCCCAGGGTCACATAACTAGTGTCTGAAGCCAGATTTGAACTCAGGAAGATGAGTCTTCCTGACTCCATGTCCTACCCTCTATCCAATGTGCTCAACATCATGAAAATTATCTGTATTGTTTTGTTGTTATTTATTTTGTCAGATATTTCCCAATGAACATTTTCATCTGGTTCTGAGAACTCAGAGTATGAAAATTCCCCCCACAATGCAGATTCTTTTATTTTTATAGCTTTTTTTTCCCAGATCACATGTAGATGCTATTTTAAATAATCATTTTCTGACATTTTACAAACCCAATTCTCACCCATGCAGATTCAAACCATAACTTAGTATCTGAAGACATTTACGTCTGGAGGCTAAATGAATTACCCAAGGTCACACAGCTAGTAGTCACCAGAGATGGGCCTTGAACCCCAGTTTCCCTGACTCCAAGGTGATGGAGCTTCTTTTTGACATTTACATAGTGTTTTCCATAAGCAATCTCATTTGGCCTTCACAGCACACTTGTCACAGACATATTTGTTGCCTGCCTGCCTGTGGATTAATAATCCTACAGAAAACAAAGTCTTTCAAGGGTCTGAGAGTGTGTGTGTGTGCCCCAGAGAGAGAGAGAGAGAGAGGAAGCTGAGGAGTCCCTCAGCCTGGCAGGAAAGGAGATAAGAGGGAGTTGGAGCCCTACCCAAGAAGGAAACAGACCGGATCCTTCCCCACGAGTCACTCTGTCTTTCCATCAGAGATGGGCAGATAGCAGTCAGGCCTGGAGGCCAGTATCACAGGGGTGGCCAGCCAGTGGTGGCCTAGCTGAGGGAGAGATGGGGAGCTGGGGAAGCATGTGGGGCCCTTGGGCGGGAGAGCTTCCCCCCCTGCCCCTGGAGCCAGCTCCCTCACATTGAGCAAACCAGTGGAAAGAGAGCAGTGACGCGCCTGCTGGAAAGCAGACAAAGAGTCTCCTTTATTTCCTAACAGGCCAAGCCGCATGCCAGAATCTGACAGGCCCGTCATCTAATACCCAGCCTTTGTTGCGAAAGAGTTCTTTCCTCTTTTGGGGCAGGCTCCCTGGGGCTGATGAGCGAGCAGCTCTCACGGCGGCCAGGAGACACTTCCAAAGCACTTGTCTGAGTCTCAGCAGGGACACTTGACGAGTCACAAGAGAGGCAGCATGGGGCAAGAAGGGGACTGGATTTGGAGTCGGGGGACCTGGGTTCAAATCATAGTATTAACTGTGTGACCTCGGACCAATTGTTTAACCTCTCTGGGCCTCACTTCCCTTATGGGTAAAATGAAAGGGGTGAGGGAGTTGGACTAAGGTCCTTGCCAGCTTCAAATCTATGGGTCCCATGGTTTTTTCCCTCCTTCTCATGTTACAGAGGAGGGACTTCTGGTCTGGAGTAATAGTCTGTGGCTGGGAAGTCACATAGTTAGTTTTGTGGCTGAATCAGGACTAAGAACTAGGTCTTTGGTCTCCCAGACCAGGATTCATTTTATTACCAAACATTGCTTCTCCTTCCTTTCTGTAAAATGATCAAAGCAGTTTGACAGAGATGGACTCTACGAAGCATCTTGTGTCTGGCTTTGGCTGTCAATTCTCTTCTTTTTTTTTTTTTAAACTGTCTTAGAATCAATACTACATATTGGTTCCAAGGCAGAAGAGTGGTAAGGGTTAGGCAATGGGGGTTAAGTGACTTGCCCAGGATCACACACCTAAGAAGTGTCTGAGGCCAGATTTGAACCCAAGACCTCTCATCTCTTGGGCTGATTCTCAAGTCATTAAGCCATCCAGCTGCTTTCCCTCAACACCCCCAACTTCTCTTCTTCAGCAGCAAAGCATGACCTCCTTAGAAAGAAGACAGGTCCTGTGGAGGTAGGGAAGGGGGAGAAAAGGTGAAAGGAAGCCACTTTCTCTGATTTTTCTGATATAATTGTTGGCAATAGCAGCAGCAGCAGCAGTAGTAAAGACTTACTCCAGTTCCTCTCTTTCCCATCCCCAGATCAAGGAAGCTAAATCCTTAAGGCCACTCAGCTTATCTAGGTAAGAACAAAATGAGCATTCCAACTTTCTAGCTTTAGTTGCTCAGGGCAAGCGATTATCTGCAAGGATGCCTTAATCTTTTCTTTTGTTTTGGGGAGTAACTTTCATATACCAATCTTCATGTTCTATGGAAATCTAGCCAGACGGCCCTTCTAGACACATCAGTCAGGCCATCCGCCACTCTCACATCTTATAATGTGTTGAGGGGTTTAGAGATCTTGGAGGGTGGAGAGATTAGAAATGTTTGGGGTCTGGTGTCCAGCCTGATCAATCTGATGACCAGACATGTGGGGTACGACTGCTCTGGTGAAGCCTGCACATGTTTGTTTAAACCATGAGCTGCTTGGCTTGATGGTTCTGGATCTTAGAAAGATAATGATCCCCTTTATGAAAACTCAGGCAGGGGCTGGCTTAGAAGATATAAACACCGGGCTTTAGGGGAAGAGAGGCAGGCTAAATTGTGGAAGTGAGGGGCAGTGAGGCCTTTTTAGTGCAGCTAGGAGAGAAGAATAGGAACAGTGGGGCAGAGTGAGAGTTTAAAGACTGACAGGGAAGTGCTAAAGAGCTAATTAGTACTTGTACCCCAAAGAGCAACTGCCAATAATGTGGGGCAAAAGACAAGGCTGTGAAAAGTACCCAAAGCAGCCCATGGGTGATAGAAAGGATTAGCTAAATATTGTTTGCTCAAAGGGAGGTTGGAGGATAAGAGTTTTTAATAGGTTCTTAGGAGTTTATTTTTCATTGTATACCCAGTTCTTAAGTGGGTGTGCTGTTTTCCAAATAAAGAAGATATTTCTGTATGAAAATGGATGGGTATCTGGTGTGAGAGGTAGGACAAAGGCCCCTCTTTGAATATGATGCCAGGATGTGTATGTTGGATACCCCAAGAGGGGCAAACTTCTATTCTGTGAACCCACTGGCAGATAAAGCCAGACATCTTTCAAAATGATGAGAAGTCTTTCCTCACTTCAGCCTCTGCCACTACTGGAAGAGAACATGGTCCTGGGATTTCTGGGCTTGGATTCTGTTTGCCAATTCTGATTAGACTTACTTTTCCTGGTCAGACCATGCAAACTCTGTGTCTGTAGTTATGTGGACTGAAGAATAACATTTTGGTGAAATGCTTGAAGGTCTTGAACGAAGACGGGCCAAAAGGAGAGAACCACTTTTGGTGGGTCCGAAGAACTTTTTTGTTAATTGATCACTGAGAGAGACAGATAATGCACATGGTGGGCTAATCTGAGATCAGGGACCATCACACTTATTTCTAGTTATCTCTAACTTGAGGGCAGCTAGAAGACACAGTGGATAGAGAACTGAATTCAAATCTAACTCTGGACACTTACTGGCTGTGTGACTCTGGGTGAGTCACTTAACCTTGTTTGCCTCAGTTTCCTCATCTGAAAATGAGCTGGAGAAGGAAATGGCAAACTCTAGAATCTTTGCCAAGAAAACTCCAAATGGGATAACGAAGAGTTGGATATGATTGAATAACAGCAAAACCCCTCTAATTTGCTGACGAGATAAATCTACATGCATAGTAATAGCTGTATACTAAATTGATACACAAAAGGGCACTGGTTTTGGTGTCTGAGGATTTGAGTTCAAATTCTAGTGCTTTTGTTTACCACTTGTGTAATCTTGGGAAAGACATTCAATCCTTCAAGGTCTCAGTTTACTCATCTATAATAAGGGAAGAAGATTTACTCGGTGACCTCTGAGGTCTCTTCTAGCCTTATAGATGGTTCTATTGTACTCTGTGAAGTATGGCTATAATGGGACCAGTTCTATGTGCCATGTATAGCCATTGTTCTTACCACTTCATAGCCATACCCCGTGTGTGTAAATATATGTATACATCGAGATATGGAATATGCATGTATCTATTTATAGTAAAATGCTGCCTTGGCCAACAATATTATCATCATCTCTGCCCCTATTATGCTATGAATCTGTACTCAACGTATTGACATTTATAACATTTAAAAACACTTCCAAGGAGCAGCTAGGTAGATAGAGAGCAAGACCTAAAGATGGATGGTCCTGGGTTCCAATTTGACCTCAAATGCTTCCTAGCTGTGTGACCCTGGACAAGTCACTTAATCCCAGTTGCTTAACCCTTAATGTTCTTCTGCCTTGGAACTAATACTTAAAACAAAAACCAAAAAACAGTGCTTCCTCAAGAATTCTCTTGAAGACAAATGGTTGCATCTAATATGTTTGTGGAGCTGTTAATAATATAAGGTACAGCATGCCTACATGCATGATGTGTGCATATATGTACATAGAGACATGCAAAGAAAGGGTATATATGTATATACATATGCATGCATACAAAGACATATACAAATCTAGACATACATGTCTCTCTATATATACACACATATGTATGTACATACTTCTCTGTACAGAACAGTGCTGGCCCTGGGTTCAGTCCTCACTCAGGTTGGGATCAAAGTTCTACTACTGGCTAGCTGTGTGATGCTGAGGGAATTATTTAACCCTCTCTGGGCTTCCATCTCTCATTCTTCAGAGAGAGGAATGGGTGGACTTTATGACCTCCAAGATCCCTTCTATCTCTAGATCTATGATCCTATGATCTCAGTTTCCCTCTCTGTAAAAGAGGGAGTAGGACCAAATGTTCTCTAGGGTTCCTTCCAATTAACATTCTATAGCTGTGAGTCAGGCTCAATTCATGACTCTGTGCCTGGGGATTGGTGAGGAGGGGTAGTGGCTGGAATAATCTGCAACAGGGGCTAATTTTTTAAAAAAGACCCAATCCTCAAGACATTTGGCACAAGGAGTTTCTTTGGGAGCAGGAGACTTACTTTCCAACTCAGGTTTTTTTACTCAAGGTAAGATTAAAATGAGTATATGGTCACTGAGCAGTGTCTCTGTGTGTGTCTGTCTGTGTGTGTGTTCTCTGTCTCTCTGTCTCTCTGTCTCTCTGTCTCTCTGTCTGTCTCTCTCTCTCGTGATAGTGGTAGATAATTCACACACAACTAAAGGCAGAGAGCATAGGGGACCAAAAGTTGAAAGGTGGTGAAGGAGCAGGTCCTTTGCTTTGCTGTCATTGTCATTCCCTGGAGCCCTGGGGAAGATGGCTTTTTGCTTTTCTCCTCCCACCTCCAGCCAGTCCTCTCCTCTTACTGATGTAAACCAGAGCAAAAGCCAAATTCAAATCCAAGGGCCCACTACCACTTTCTTCTCCATTGCTTCACCCTGCCCTAACTCATTAGGAGGTTATTAATGATGTTCTTATTTGGCAGGGGATACGGCATTGTTGTGTGTGGCTTTTTATTACTAAGAGCCTGCAGTCACTTTGGCCCTTAGCATGGGAGGCTGGTGGAGGGCTCAGTCATCACCCAGCAGGAACTCCTTTGGCAAGCAGGAGAGGCTGTGCCTTTGCCGGGAGGCTCCAGTGGGGGAAGGAGCAGAGGGGGTAAGGGCTCTGTGTCTGGGACATTGCATTCTCTAGACATTTTGCCTCCAGACCATGGTATGATGAAAGAGGGCAGTCATAGGATCCCAGCATCATAGATCTGGGGCTGGAAGGGACCTCAGAGGACAGCTAGTCCAACTCTCTCATTTTCAGATGAAGAAACCAAAGGCTATTGAGGTTATGTGACTTGTCCAAGGCTGCAGGACTAAAATTCAAACTCGGGTCTTCTGCCTCCCCAGGCCAAAACTGTTCTCTTTCCACTGTACTATGGTGCATCTAAGGGTGACTCAAAGGGCTTTCTAGCTAAGGAGCTAGGCAAGAGGCACAGGGCCTTCCTTCCAGTTTTCTTCCCTTTGCACAGATATGGTGCTGGGTCCTGGTTGTCTAATAAGGAGAAAAATCTCAGCATTGTTCTACTACAGGGCAGCTAGGTTTCACAGTGGTTAGAGCATTGGGCTGGGAATCAGGAAGACTTATCTTTATGAGTTCAAGTCTGGCTTCAGACACTTCCTAGCTATGTGACCCTGGGCAAATCACTTAACTCCGATGGCCTAGCCCTTGCTGCTCTTCTGTCTTAGAATCTATACTAGCATAGAAGGTAAGGGTCTAAAAAATTAAAATTAAAATGTCCTCTCCTGTCTTCCTGACCCCAGCCTCACTACACTATCCATTGAGCAACACAGGGGACTAGGTAGACTGATGTGTTCAGGGTCATCCAATAAATTAGTCAAAGAGTCAATCTCAAAGCCAGAGCTTCTGACTCCTTTCCACCAAATCAAGATATTGGAGGGTTTTCCTCTTCAGATGTAGATTGACAAGCTCCTTGAGGGCAGAAACCAAGACCCCCTTTTCCCCCATTCTCTTTTCATCTCCCTTTTCTCAGCAATAATCATCGTGTCTGGCTATGGGGGTGACAGATGATGAGACGGTGAGCTGCCTACACCTAATTAGCAGAGTAGCCCTATTGTAGAACAGAACAGTTCTGGATGAGGGATTGCCTTTCTTCACTCTCCCCACTCACCTCCACCTTTCCACTATTCTTTATGGAACAGGACAATAATTTAAGAACACTAACATAGACCAAATTTGGGGGTGGTAAGAAAAGTAAGAAGAATAATTTAACCCCCCAATTCTTCAATTTACTCTCTTCCCATGATTTACTCTTCCATTCTACCTCTGCTACACACAGATGGCCATATCCTTGATATTTTCTCTACATCTTAAAATTCCTAACTCCATTCTTCATCTTCCCCTTGACCTCCAATCCCTTTACCTCTCAGGATTTTCCCAGGCCATTGCTCCAAGTGCCGGCTACACTACTCTCCTTCCCAATCTTGACTCCTTGGTTAAATACTTCAACTGGATTCCCTGCACCCTTGCCAAATCCCAATCTAAGATTTTCCCCATCATCCACCCCCTTAGCTCCTATTCACATGCTGAAAAATGGAGCTAGAGGAAGTCATGAAACAGTTTGGTTTGGGTTCACTACAAATTTATGTTATCTAATCTCAACTGGGATATCATTGCTGCAAGTCAATTCTCCCTTAGGATTCCTCTCAAATCCATTCTTTATCCCACTCACTAGTTGCAGTTCCAAACCTTTAAACTCTCCTCAAGACTCCCAGGGCACCCCTCCCACCACCCTCTCTGCTGAGGACCCTGCCTTATAGTTCACCTAGAAAAACAAAAATTGAGGCAATCTCTACTTCTCCCATCTTTTATGCCTCTGACATCATCCCTCAAGATCTCTTCCTTGGATTCAGTCTATAATGATTAGATGGCACCTTTGAACCCATCCCTTCCCATCTTTTCCAGAAGAATACTCCCATATCATTTCTTCTCTTTCTCTAATCTCTAATTTCCCCTTATCTCTTGGCTCCTTCCCTTCTGCCTATAAACATAGTCATGTCTTCTTTGTCCTTAAAAAATCTTACCATGATACTACCTTCCCTGTCAGCTATCGTCCTAAGGCTCTTCTCTCCTCAGCCAAGCTCCTCAAAAAAGCAATCTATGTTCAGCTTTTTTACTTCCTCTCAGTCGATCAATATTTATTAAGTGCTGGCTACATGCCAGGCACCGTGCTAAGTGCCAGGGACATAAAAAGTGCTAACTGCCCTAGGAGAGCTTACCATCTAAGTGGGGAGACAACAGTAAACAAATATATACAAAGCAAACTATCTGTAGGGTAAATAGAAAATAATTAATAGAAGGAAGGCACTGGGATTAAGAGAATTGGGGGATGGCTTCCAGTAGAAGGTAGGGTTTTAGTTGGGACTTAAAAAAAGTCAGAGGAGGCCAGTAGTTGGAGTGGAGAAAGGAGAGTGTTCCAGGCATGAGGAACAGCCAGAAAAAATACTGGGAGCTGAGAAATGGATTGCCTTGTTCGTGGAAGAGCCAGGTCAGTGCTGTATGTGCTGGGGAGTAAGATACAGGAAGACTGGAAAGGGAGACTATCTTTGTAGTCTTAAACTTGATACCCTTCCACATGCTCTAGGATTTAGCCACATTGGCCTACTGTTCCTTGCATAATACAAGCATCTCCCATTCTTGTTCATTTGGCCTGAAATGATCTAGCCTCTGGACCTTTGCCTCTTATTCACCTCAGCTTCCTTTAAGATCCAGCTTGAATACCACCTACTAAAGGAGACCCTTCAAAGTCTTTCCTAGATATTAGATCTTTCCCTTGGAAGGTTATTTTCCATCTGCTCTGGATACATTTTTATGTCACTGATTATTTACATGCAGTATCCTCCACTAGGATGTAAGTCCCTTAAGAGGAGGGATAATTGTTTTTGCTTTTATTTGTATGCCCAGCAATTCATAAAAAGCCCGGCACACAGTAAGTACTTTAATTTGTTGATAGATGGTTTAATCGTTATAGTCTATATCAGTGGTTCCCAAACTTTTTTGGCCTACCGCCCCCTTTCCAGAAAAAATATTACTTAGCCCCCTGGAAATTAATTTTTTAAAATTTTAATAGCAATTAACAGGAAAGATAAATGCGCCTGTGGCCATCACCGCCCCTCCCCCCCCCCTGGATCGCTGCAGCACCCACCAGGGGGTGGTGGTGCCCACTTTGGGAATCACTAGTCTATATTTATATGTACTGTATTTAAAGTGCTCCACAGTTTTCAAGGTTCAATTAGATGTACAGAAGACCTTGTTTTATGGCAATTCAACCAATGCCAATTGAGAAAATACACGATTGGTGACTGGAAAAAACAAAGGCAGAAAATAAGTAAAATAAAAATTTTTATGATGTCGGCACCATTTTCCCGAGCACCCTAAAATCTAAAGCCAGAAGTGAAGCAATTGCACAGTTTTGCTCATTCTTGCTCTGAGAAGCATTACTTAGTGTGAGTAATTATGTTGTTTTGGGCCAAACATTAGCTCCCTTGTCAATCTTTGCTCAGTGTAAGAAATACTTATTAAAAAACGGGGTTTGTTATTATTTGAGATTTTCAGCTTATGAGGTCTTGGAATGTCTTGGTTGAGTAAAACAAGGTCCTATGATATCACATTGTTTGATCCTGACAAATTCGGTGACATAAGCAGTGGAGGTACAGATTATCATTTCCAGATAAAGGATGAGGAAACCTCAAGGCTTTGAGGGGTACCAACTTCTCCTAAATTCATCTGGCTAGTGAGTAGTGATAAGGGCTACAAAAACTAGGAAATGTGAATAAGGAGAGGAAGAACAAGAGAGGATGGAAGAAGAAAAGGAGCAAAGGACCCAAGTAACCCACAAACTTAGTTTCAGTGCCCAGATACTGATGTGTTGACCAGAGACTCTTATGCCAATGCCTTCAAAATCTTTCTGGTCTTCCCAGGGCTGCCCTAAGAAAATTTGCTTGGGGAAATACATTAGGAGAGGTGGAAAGAAAAGGATCCAGAGGGTTAACATTTTGGGTCTGCTAAGAAAATGAGGACTATGTCTCACTGTCACCCCTGGTCTCCAGGAATGTTGTGAAGATCAACTGAGAAAATAATTTATGTAAAGCTCTTTGCAAACTTTTAAAAATGCTATCTTTTTTTATTATTGTTATTGCTGTTATTCTATGATGGCCCAGATGCCCAAATTTAAGATGTGAGGACAGCGAAAGGGGTATTCAAGCTAAGCTGAAGGGCTTTCCTTGGTACTCTGCCTGTCATACCATACCTGTCCCTCTTTCCCATTATCTTATCATATGAAATGTTTTATAATTTGGGGCTTGAATTAGTGATGAACAAATTTTAAGAGGGACATCAGAGGAGTGCCTGCATGTGGGAGGGAGGGAGGACGTTTTCAAGGACAAATAGCACCCCACCAGTAAAATTAAGCTGGATGAAAGGAGAGGTGGGCTGTAACTATGAAAATGCCCTGAGATGGCCCCTAGGTGAGATAACATAGAAAGGCATCGATGAGAGTTCAGTTTGGGAACTGAGGGACTTAGTTACCCTTTGTTCTTCAATAGAGAGAAATTTAAAAAATAGAGTTTATTTGATTTCAAGTAAAAAGCAGTCTAAGTTCAATAATTATAAAGCACTTAGCATAGTGCCTGGCACACAGAATCACTCTATAAAATAGTAGCTATCACCATCGTTACTTTTAATCATTTTAGTACAAATATGGAAGCTACAAGAAATGGCATCTTCTTGGCAAAATTCACTTGAAATGAGCCTTGCCACAGAATTTCTGCTACTTTAAGTAGGCATCATACATTATTCATCTTGTGGTAGCTACCAGAGGCATATATGCATAGTGGCTGTGGGTTGTTAATTCACCTAGCTAACAGGGTGATCCATATGCCATGGGCTGGGTAAGGCAGTCAATAAGTATTTACTAAGCCCCAATTGTGTGCTATGGACTGTGCTAAACACTGGGATTACAAAAAGAAGCAGAAGACAGGTAAGGAACTCACAGTCTAATTGTGGGAGTGGGATGGGGAACAAGTGAACACATATAAATAAACTCATACAGAATAAATAAGAAATACTTAAAACAGAGAAGGTGCTAGAATTAAGAGAGAGGTAGGGAGGTGGCAGTGAATCTAATTTACAAATATTTGCAGAGTGCATATTGTTTATGGAGGCTCATGCTAGGCAATGGGGTAGAAATATACTTAAAATATGATGATGCTCTCTCTGTCCATGGAACTTACCATTTAATAGGCAGATAAGACATCAATATAATACAATATATGTTATATGATAAGTTCATTAGAGAAGTACAAAATAAAATGCTGTCTGAGGTCTGAGTGGAGAGGCTGTTACCAACCAGGATAATGAGGGAAGACTTCCTGGAAGAGGTGGTATACGAATTGACTTTAAATAATTGGTAGAAAAATATTTATAGCTGCTCTTTTTGTGGTGGCAAAGAATTAGAAATTGAGGGGATGTCCATCAATTGGGGAATGGCTGAACAAATTGTGGCATGTGATAGTGATGGAATACTGTTGTACTATAAGAAATGGTAAGCAAGATGATTTCAGAAAAAGCTAGAAAGATCTGCAGAAACTGATGCAGGGCAAAATAAGTAGAACTAGGAGAACACTGTATACATTAATAGCAACATTATATGATGATTATCTGTGAAAACTTGGCTCCTCTCAGCAATGCACTGATTGGGACAATCCTGAAAGACTTATGCTGGGGAATGCTATCCACCTTCAGAGAAAGAACCATTGGAGTTGTCTTTCACATCAGTGTACTTATGGTTTTATTTTGGGGATTTGGTTCTGCATGAGTGTGCTTTTACAACAATATGGAAGTGTGTTCAGCATGACAATAAAAATTGGTAGAAATTCAACAATCCAAGGGAAGGAGGTCAGCACTCTAGCAACAGGAACAGTATTGAACAAAGGCTGAGGTGTGAGACATTCTCAGTGGTTCTCAAACTTTTTTGGCCTACTGCCCTCTTTCCAGAAAAAATATTACTTAGCCCCCTGGAAATTTAATTAAAAATTTTTTTAATAGTAATTAATAGGAAAGATAAATGCACCTGTGGCCATCACCAACTTCCTGGATCGCTGCAGTACCCACCAGGGGGCGGTGGCGCCCACTTTGGGAATCACTGCTCTATATGTTTAAGAGGTAGAGATTTGTCCAGTATGGTTGAAAGGTAGCTTATGTGTAGGGAAATAAAAGGAAAAAAGTTAGAAAGCTAAGGTGGCACAATGTTATAAATGGCCGTGAACTTGAGGTAAAGCATATTCCAGAGCCTTAACTAAAGTATGTTGGCCAGGGTTGGGCTATCCAAAGCCTTTAGAGTAGTCCTTTAGCATCACTGAACTCAGCACCTGGCTATCAAGATTCATTAATAACAACAGGAAACCAAAAAATGGCAGGGTGAATTGAGTTCTCTTCCTCCTATACATTGGGCCATCCTACCACCTATGAGCATCCTTTCCTAGGTGCTAAAATGACCAGTTCTTTCTTTCTTTCTTTCTCTTTCTTTCTTTCTTTCTTTCTTTCTTTCTTTCTTTCTTTCTTTCTTTCTTTCTTTCTTTCTTTCTTTCTTTCTTTCTTTCTTTCTTTCTTTCTTTCT
>NC_058130.1:402672227-402726252 GCF_016433145.1 Gracilinanus agilis
CTCTTTCTTTCTTCTTTCTCTCTCTTTCTTTCTTCTTTCTTTCCTTCCTTCCTTCCTCTTTTTTTTTAACCAGCATTTATTATTTATTTTCCCAAATGCATATAGGTTCCAATCATACCTTGTTCTTGTCACATCCTATTACTTGGCAGAACCTAATTTTCTGTAAACAAAGACTGAAGTCTAGGTGGAACTGGATTTTACTAAGAGTAGATGGGAAGCCCATGGGATGGTGGGGTGGCATTATACTTGTTTAAGGAAGCTTCTCTCTCTTTCCTCTTTTAAAAACCTTTACCTTACATATTGGAATCAATACTAGGAATTGGTAAGGCTAGGCAATTGAGGTTAAGTGACTTGCTCAGGGTCACATAGCTAGGAAGCATCTGAAGCCAAATTTCATCTCTAGGCCTGGCTCTTAATCCACTGAGCTACCTAGTTACTCCAGTTTTATCTCTTTTTCTATAGGAGTATTAGGGTACATTGAAAAGAATACTGACTAGGTAATCACAGGATTGGGGTTCAAATCCCATCTTGGACACTACAAGCATGAATTTTGATGAGTCATTTAAATTACTGAGGCCTTAGTTTCCTCATATGTAAAATGAAATGGTTAGATTAGATAGTGTATGAGATTCTTTCTGGCTCTAGATTCTAGGCCTCTGCAGGGATCATCCTCATAGCTTCAGGATGTGTGTTTGGTGGAAAAACCAGGAAAGCATACTTCTTATAAAGTCAGCCTATGGCTGGTTAACTCCATTAGAATAAAATGCCAATGAATTGGAATCATGGGCTCCATTTTGGGGGACAAGGGTCATTTAACTTTGCTCTCCCAACCAGGATGAACTTTATTCCCCAGATAGTTGTTTTGCAAATATATGCTATTGGTCACAAGAGGGCTAGGCAGAGAGTAAAGAGATAGCTTGGTTTGTTTCAGCTCCATTCCTGAGAAAATGACTCAAAGAAACAGCGTCAGCCTCATATGTAGAGAGGACACATTTCCTGTGTACAAAGATCACTTCCTGTGTTCTCAAATGTAGCCACGGGAGACAAGGAGGATGAATGGTGTGAGATTTCTGAGGGTAGTTAAAGATAGAAAAACAGTTCATTGGGGCAGGTTGTGTTCTAGAAGGCTGTCCCTTATGATATCTAGACATATGTGACAGTAGATAAGTCCCTTCACCTCCCTGGGGTTCAATTTCCTCCACAGTGAAATGATGGTGTTCTATGAAATGATATCTATGGTCTCAGAAAGCTCTCCCTTTCCATGATTCTATAACAGACGTTGGGGGAAAAAATCCCTGAAGAAATCAGGAAAGTTGACACAAACAGGAAGGCTCAGGGAGTTGACCATGTCAGTTCTGAAGAGGTCATGTGAGCGCGCTGTAGGTGAAGGGGTGAGCTGCCTTCCCAGGAAGTAAACGTGAGCAGTCTGGCTAGAGAGAGCCCGGCACCGGGGGAATTCCCTAATGTGGGCCAGACTCAGAGGAGGTAAATGATCACTTCTGATGTAAAGGGGAATGGGAAGCCTCTCCACCAACCATAAACATCTCCCCTACTTGGCCCAGTGTGAGGTCTAAAATTCTGCTATTAGATATCTAAATATTTATGGATTGTTAGAGCTACAAGGAACCTCGGAGTCTGCCTCGTTCAACCCTATTTGTTATACAGATGAGGAAACTGAGGCTCAGGGAGAGTAAAGGAACCTTGCTCAAAGTCATACAGCTACTTAACAGCAGAGAAAGGACTAATGTCTGAGAACTTGGGTCTTTCTGACTCTTAATCGAAAGTTCTTTCTACTACAGTAACCATATTCTTGGGCTAAGCGTGTCCCTCTTTTGACCAGTCTATTTAAAAAAGTAAATGCTACTGAAAGGAACATCACCATAAGCCTCTAATATTTTAGCATGAATACACTTATTTGATCTCTTTGAAAGGAAAAGGTTGAAGAAGCTAAAGAAGACTGGCCAGCTGGAGGTAGGATGAAGAGGGTTTAGGATTAAGAGGCACTGAAGGATAAAAATGACACCAAAAGAGGAAGTGAATGGTAGAGAAGAGAGACTATTTCAACAGCGGGGCCAGAGGTGGCCTACTCTCCCTACTCCGTCTGAGGTGGACCTCTTGCGGCCTTTTAACCTCTCCATGTCTTCCTTTCCGAAATAACAAACTGCAGAGTGTTTAAAGTCCCTTGGGGCAATCACATGCAAGGGCCCAGCCGCCTTTTTTTCTCCTGTGGTATTCATTTTCTCCAGCCTCACAATGACTCCTCATTGCTTTTTTGCAAGGAAAACCTCAACTTCTAGGACAGATATTATCCCAGGAAGCCAGGCCTTATCCAATTACCTTCCTTTTGGCCCCACCCCTTCAGTCCTAGCCAGGCAAGCTGCCTTAGTGTGTGACCCACTCCTACTTCTAAGTCTTCCCATGGCCAGCCTCCAAGCCTGGGGCAGCCTCTCAATTCCCACTGCCCAAACCACATCCTCCTTCCTCATCTCCACACCCTTAGAATGCAATTCCCAGCTCACCTCTTGATAAAGCATTTCCAAACTAAGTAGAATGTGGTTTAGTTTAGACTAATGAGAGAGAGAGAGAAAGAGACACAGACAGACAGACAGACAGACAGACACAGAGAGAGACAGAGACACACACACACACACAGACAATGGCAGAGACAGAGAGAAAGAGAGTAAGGAGGAGAGTAAGACAGAGAGAGAGAAGGGAGAGAGAGACAAGCAGACAGAGGGAGAGAAGAGGAAGAATGAGAAAAAATATGAGAGGATGAAGAAGAATCTAAGAATAAAAAAGGAGAGTGATGGAGGACCTCACAACAGGAGAGAGAAAAAAAGAGACAATGAGACAGAGAATGAGAGAATGTAAGAGAATTAGAGACAAGGGAAAAGTTAGACAAATTAGAGACAAGGAGGAGAGTAAGAGAGCAAGAGAGAGTGAAAGAGGAAGAGACAGGGACAACAAGAGAGAATGCTTATCTGATGAATACCCACAACAACTGGGAGAGATAATTAGTCAGCCTATGAACTGTTTACTCTTCCGTTCCTAAAGCTAATTTGTCTAAGCATTCACTTCTGCCTTGATAAAGGTCATAGGTTGGTGCCCGGGTATTTGTATTTCTGGAAGTATATTTGAATTTCACAAATCTTGCAATTCACACTGGGGAGCTAGGCTCAGCAAATACATCTTCATCACCTGGAAAGCCTTCCCTGACTGACTCAATCCCACATTGATTTCTTCCTTTATTGAATTACTTACTATAACACTTTAGGTTTTTAACAGCTCGGCTTGGCCAAGAGGCATGACTGAATAAGTAATTCTTATTTGACACCAATTTAGGGTCCTTTGAACAAAGCTGAAAGGATCGATGTGAGAAAGGGCAGCTCCTGAGTGAGAGAAGTTGTGGGGGTGGGAGGGGGGTTGTTCCAACTTTGAGGTCCAGACTCACTCCTCTACTATGGAGGTTTCCAGTGGATCTTCTGTTTTCACTCCCTGGCTATATCCCTATTACTCTCCTTCCAGCTTTCCTCATAATTCCCATGTCTTACGTTGTATTCGAAAAGCAGGAAATCTCACAGGATTCTTAACCCACTGAGAAGCCTTACTGGACCCAACGCAGAGCTACCACTTGCCCCTCCACTTTGCCCAATGCTGATGGAGAACTTCCACTAACTGCCTATGTTATCCATCAACATGCATCTACTAAGTGCTTAATGTGTGTGTGCTCAGCGCCCTGCTAAGTGCTGGGACACAAAGACCAAAGAGAAAGAGTTTCTGCCTTCAAGGAACCCGTGTTCTGAATGAGGGAGTCAGCAGGTCCAATAGAAGTATATGCATCAAATATTCAAAATTAAGAAAAAGTAGCACTAACAACTGAAACTCAGGAAAGGTGGTACTTGGGCAGAGTCATGGAGGAAACCAGGGATTCTAAGAGGTAGGATGAGGAGGGAATGGATTGTAGGAATGGAGAAAACAACCAAAAAAAAAAAAAGCCTAGAGATGGGCAGTAGGGTGCCGTGTGTGATATAATAGCAAGTATCGAAGCACCCAGTGGGCTCAGGGGATCAAGCCTTGGGACTGGAGTCAGGAAGACATGAGTTCAAATCTGGCTTCAAACACTTACTAGCTGTGTGAATCTGGGGCAACCTTTGTTTGTCTTAATCCACTAGAGAAGGAAATGGCAAACCACTCTAGCATCTTTGCCAAGAAAACCTCATGGACAGTATAGACTGCAGAAGGTCATGAAGAGTTGCATACACCTGAATGATAGCAAACAGGCCAGTACAGTTGGACCACAGAGTACAAAGAAAAATAATATATAAAAAGACTGGCAAGAAAGGAACAGGGTCAGGTCGTGACGAGCTTTACATAAAGAGTGTCTATCTTATTCTAGAAATCATAGTGAACCACTGGAGTTTGTTGAAGGGGAGAGGGAGGGCAACACCGCCAGCCCTCTCTGTTTTACTTAACTTTGCCCAACCTCCTCCCCACCCCAAAGTGTACTTACTCTTATTTCATGTAGATAATTCTTGTAAATTCACAGTTTTCATTCTGGATTTGTAGGAGACCTGGGTCTGAATCTCTTCTCTGACATTTCTTAGCCAAGTGATTATGGGCAAGTTAGTGATGGCAACTCTTGTCCCTACATGGACTTCTTTAAAATAGACAAGATACTTTTACCTCCCTTCCTTTGCTGATGCTAGAATTCAATTTTTTCCATCTGTAAAATGGAGGTAATACTGGTATAACCTACCTTAAAGGATGGTTGTGAGGAAGATACTTTGTAAATATCAAAGCACAACAGTCCTATTAAACATTGTTATTATTATTTGCCTCTATAGATTTGTTTTTTAAACCCATATCTTCTGTTTTAGAATCAATACTAAGTATCAGTTCCAAGGCAGAAGAGTGGTAAGGGTAGGCAAATTGGGATTAAGTGACTTGTCCAGGGTCACACAGCTAGGAAGTGTCTAAGGCCAGCTTTGAACCTAGGTCCTCCCATCTCTAGGCCTGGCTCTCTATCCACTGAGCTGCCCAGTTGCTCTCTAGTCCTCTCTTTAGAGCTCAAATCCCACCTTCTTTTTTAAATTTTTAAAAAAATTTAAAACCCTTACCTTCCATCTTGGAGTCAATATAGTGGTAAGGGTAGGCAATGGGGGTCAGGTGACTTACCCAGGGTCACACAGCTGGAAAGTGTCTGAGGCCAGACTTGAACCTAGGACCTCCTGTCTCTAGGCCTGGCTCTCAATCCACTGAGCTACCCAGCTGCCCCCCAAATCCCACCTTCTAAAAGAAGCCCTTCTCAGTCCTTTTTAATGTTGCTGCCTGCCTTCTGAAATTATCTCCAATTTATCCTGTCTCTATAGCTTGTTTGTACATAGACGTTTGCATGTTGTCTCCCCATAATTTGTGAGCTCCTTGAGGGCAGGGACTTCCTTTCTCTGTATCTCTAGTGCTTGGCACAGGGCCTGGAACAGAGTCAGAAAACAGTATGATCCCAACTCTGCCACTCACAACCTAGAGAAGGCAGTGACTTCTTTGGGTACTTCGATGAACTTCCTCTGGACTCAGTTTCTTCACTTGTAAAATGAAGGAGTTGGCCTAGGCGACCCTCCAGCTCTGAATCTATGATCTTGTGCACTGACATGCTAAATTCAGAGATTGGAGAAAAAAGAGTCTATGCACTTGGGGAAATCTGTGAAGCCTCTGTATGTGGTGCTTAACCTGCGTCTTACATTTTTGGAAAGATTTAGGGAGAGAGAAAGCAGGAAAAAGGACCTTCCAGAGATGAGATCATTCAGTCTGCCTCGCTGAGAATGAAGAAGTCTGAGCTAGGAGGGTGGGGAAATGGAGTTTGAACATCTGAAGGGGGACTGTGGCTTTTTGAAGTTATTGATGGTAAATTTGCTTCTTGCCTGAGTTTCTCTTAAATAGGCCAAGATGCTCTCACCTCCCCTTCCCTCCTTCACCCACACCCACAGGCTCCCTTTTATTGTAGGAGGGTGCCTAGGACCTGGCATATTTTTGTGGTAGGAGCAGAGTCTTTAGGCTCTTCCAGGAGGGGCCTGCTATTATACTGTCATGCCTACTCCTTAGCTGCATCCCTGGGTCTTTTTATATTAAGGATTAAAAACATACATATAAGTGTGTATATAAATAGTGCACGTCCTAGTCCAACAAGGTACAATTTTCTCTTCTTTGCAGTCTACCTGACAGTTTGGAAAGCTCTCCCTCTCACTTCTCCACCTCTTAATCTTCCCCCAGGTCCCACCCACCGCCAGGGCTGTTCTGCAGAAGGCAGTGGCCTCTTGAAGTTCAGACATTAATTACCCAGTTAGAATATTTTTCAAAATTACATGGTATGGCCCCAGGAGATAAGAGGAATGAAGAGGAGGAGTAGGGGGAGAAGGGCGGGAAAGCTAAATCTGCCCTCACACTACAGTGGAGGCTGGGGCTCTGTGGGTGGTGGGGAAAAGAAAAGACACCCACAGAGGAACACCCCATCCTGCCTTCTTTCCTCCACCACTGAGAAGGGAGTGATGAGAAAGGAAATTCCTTACTAAGGTTCCTAGTCATACCCCTAAGTCCCTGCATCTGAGAAGGTGACAAAGGGGAGAAATATTTTCCTTTTTTTTCATTTAATTTGAGAGGCTGGGACACATCTAACTCTTACCCTTCACATTAATATGTTAGCTATTGATTTCTCAGTAGGCAATAGATAAGATGAGGATACTTCCCCCTTCCCCCCCTTTGAAAAGAAAACAAAGCACTCACTGTAATTAGGGGGCCGATGGGGTCTGGGATCTCACCAAGAATTGGATCTGCTGGAGTGTTTGTATTACTATAGTTCAGTAGGGTTCAACAGTTCTTTCCAACTTAAAATGAGACAGAGACACAGAGAGAGTGACAGAGAGACAAAGTAACAGAAACAGAGAAGAAGAGATATAAGAAATATAGGGAGTGTGCCACATTAAGGAAAAATGCTCCACACTATATGTGTTTTTCCAAAGTTAAACTGGTTCAAACATAAGCCAACCCTCTCACCAGACAAATAAAGACTGTCTGTCTCTCTCCGTCTGTCTCTGTCTCTCACACACAAATACACTTTTACCCCCAATGTGATATTTCAAAGCATGGGGCTTTTTGTCTGGGCACTGAGATGTTGTTATGAAACCTCTCTAAATAATCTGTTTGGAAACTTCAAGTTTTCTGTTTAAATGTTATTTAAAAACAGATTGTTCTGAAACAAATACTATTCCTTTTAGAAAACAGTTTCTGGCATAAGTGGATATTTTTGTAACTTCAAATTTCTTTTTTTCTTTTTTATCAGAAGCAAGTTAGTATCTTGATCCCATTAGAGCTGTTGCTAAGAGGACCATTTGTTAGAAATATCAGTTTGCTACAGATCCAGATAAGGAAATTGAAAAGTTAAGGTGGGCGTAAGGGAGGGTAGAGATTTCAGTTCTCTTCCTGAAAAGGTACATTCACAGGGAAATGTCTAATTGGAAAAAAGAAAGTTCCAGAGGTTTCATACAGACTGGTAGCATTATAGCAAAATATGTATAAATTCTTTCTTTTGGTTTTTGCTACACAGAAAAAGAAAGAGCTCTGAAGGGCTACACATAACAAGGCTTTGAAATGATTTCCAAGTTGACAAAGTCACAATAGCAGCTGCAAGGCAATGTAAGGGCTTTTGATGCTAAGCTATACTGAAGCTCCAGAAATATGAACAAAGGCATTTGACTCTTGTCAGAAATAGAATTTGCAAAGGAAATTCTAGTTGAAGTCTCTATATAAGATTAAAATGGGCACAACAGAGAAGGATTCATAAGAAATTTTATTTTAGACTGCTTTGGGGGAAACTTCCTCCATAGGACCATTTTATCATGTAATGTTTATACTTACCTGTTTTAATAAATGGTTATACTTTTTTGTGTATTTGTAAATGGAAGAGAGAACTAACCATAGGAATAATGCTTATTTTTATATTTTATGTATGTACTATATAAATACATATTTATAGGAATAGAAATAACCATGCTAATCACTTTGTTAACTATGCCTATTGTTCTATTGCTCACTGTCCCAGAGTACCATCCTCTAGCAATGAGAAATCAGAAGCAAGCTTATAAGCAGGTAAATTTCAGTACTAGACTGGACCTGAGCTTATGCTTCATCATTGCTTGCTTCCTTATGCTGTGTATGTACTGAAGGAGTATAAGCCATGAATCTCTATTAACACAGGTATCTGCAGGCACTCTCTGAACACCACAGTGATAAAGGGAGAATTAATTCAATACCAGCATTTCTGTATCTCTCAGTATCTCTACCAATCTCTCTCTCTCTCTGCAAGCCCTCCTCCAGCTCTCACCACAATGCCCACCGACTCATTGAAAGTTCTGGAGCTGTTGACCCTTCTCACTACTAAGGCTGGTCCTCACATTCATCAAGCCTCTAGTAAACTACAGCTTCTCTTGCTCCTGGCACTCCTAAATACCCTGGTGGAAATGTTGGCACAATCAACTGACAAGGGGAGCGCTGACAGCTGTGGTGGGAACTATACTGTGAATGGAAGCACCTGTGCCCCTCTCCGTCTTCTGGCCCCCACACTTCCAAAATCTCTTGATTCCCAGGGCTTAAAGATTGTTTGGTCAAAACCAGAGATGTCCAACACACTCCTAGTACAGCCCAAACCAGATTAAAATGGAATTGGGAAATACTTAAACAAAAGTTAAAAAATAGAATTGAACATAGGTAATGTTAATATGTAGTTTTCTTTCTATCCAAGAGTGTTTAGAGATAAGCCTGTGAGGAGGAAAAGGAGAACATTTATAAATATCTTTGCGGTCTTCTAGAGCCCTTTCCTCAAAACAATCCTGTGAAGTGGGTGGTCCAAAAAGTATAAAATTATTAGCCTTTTACAGTTGTGTAAAACTGGGGATCAGAGATATTTAATAGCCTACACAGGGTCATACAGCTTGTAAACAGGAGAGCCTGGATCCACTCTGGCCCTGGGCTTTAAGTCCAAGACTCCAGATATAGTGTTGTTGAGTTTTTTCTGTCTATCTCTGTGACCCCTTTGGCAAAAATACTGAGGTGGTTTGCCATTTTCTTCTCCAGCTCATTTGACAGGGGAAACAACTGCGGCAACAAGGCTAAGTGACTTATACAGGGTCACACAGTTAGTAAGTGTATGAGGCCAGATTTGAACTCGGGAAGATGAGTCTTCTTGACTCCAGGCCCAGAGCTGTATCCACTGCACCACCTAGCTGCCTCTCCAAGTATAATGTATTAAATCAAAGCTGTAAACAGATGGGCAAACAGAATAGATTTGTCAGCATTCCTATAGTGATCTCTTATCACCAGTGACAAGAGAATCTCTACATTTGGTCTCTAAAGATTCATCACCAGATGAAAGGAGTCCAGGAAAGCTCGTTCAGCTGACTGACATGGCGGACCACACTGCAGTCTATGGGGTGGAAGTCAAAGCTCCAACAGGACTATTTGGAATTTTAGGAGAAGTGTCTACCTTAGTTCACTAAGTTCACTAAACATGAGGGCGGCACCTTTCAAGGTTCTTCTCTGCAAGGTGTCTCCTAAGCATGTGGAAAAACTGTACAAGATTCCCTGATAGACTAAACCTGAGAGATCACTTTGTTCGGTGATGCTTTGATCAATACCAAGGAGGTTAGTGGAGAAAAGGAAGATGTATGCTCACCAAAAGTGTGACAAGGGACAGCTAGTTGGCTCAGTGGATAGAGAGCCAGGTCAAGAGATGGGAGGCTCTGGGTTCAAATCTGGCTTCAGATACTTCCTAACTAGGTGACCTTAGGCAAGTCACTTGATCCCTAGCCCTTACTCCTCTTCTGCCTGGGAATACTTAGTATCGATTCTAAGACAGAAGGTAAGGGTTTTTAAAAAAAAAGTGTCATGAGGGAGAACCAGTGCAGAATCCAAATGGAAGAAGAATTCTTGGTCTCCTAGATGTTCTGATTTGGGGATGATACTATGCTTTTTGAATCAAGCCTTAGAAAAATCTTCCCAGTCTCCTTAATGCAATACAAACTCAAAAGAATTTTAAACCATTCAATTAGAGATGATGCAATTAAATCCAGCCAACATGCATCAAATACCTGTTCTTTCCAAGGCACAATGTTAGGTGCTGGGGATACCAAGGCAAAAGCAACTACCACCAAGGAGTTTACGTTCTAATGGAAGCTATATCGTGTACATAAGTAAATCCAAAGTAATCGCAGGAATGAATGAATAACTGGGAAAGAAGAAGGGAGTACATTCCCAGGGCAGGGGGAAGTCTCTATAGAGGCATAGTGGTGGGTTGGAGGAATTTGAGGTGGAGACAGAATGCTAAGCACAGGAAAGGCTGAGTGGACAAAGAGTCCCCACTGCCAAGATCATGACATAAAGCCTGATGGGCAGGTCACTGACTTAGTACACTAGCATATACATCTTGAATGGGTACTGCAGAGAGACAATAAATGAACCCAAATCTGTATAGGAGGAAGCGGGAAAGCAGGCTGGATTACAGAGCTTTTAGTCTCTCCCTGACACAAACATCCATCTCTTTAATACCAATGCTCTCTCAATGATACTTTTTAGCAGGAAAGCAAAGATTATTACAGTATTCAAAGGATCCAAATTTGAATGATCTCAAATTACAATGCAGACATATCATGGATATGAGCGTGCTGAAATATGTTGTCAATGGTGACTTGTGTGTAAGATGTAACATAAGGAAATGACTTCAAGGATACATGATGAAGAAAGGATGTAGGCTAGTGATGTAGAGGGAGCAAAAGATAATAGATGAATAGCTCAGGTATTTCACTGGCACACACATGTTAAAAGACCCAAAGGAAGGCTTGAAGTACACTTTTCAATTGTGTCTGACTCTTTGTGGCCCTATTTCAGGTTTCTTGGTAAAGATACCAGAGTGCTTTGCCATGCCCTTCTCTAGCTCATTTTTACAATTGAGGAAACTAAGGCAGAGTTAAGTGACTTACCCAGAGTCACACAGTTAATAAGTATCTGGGGCCAGATTTGAACTTGGGAAGATGAGTCTTCCTGACTCCAGACCCTCTTCTTTCTGCTTCCAGACACTTAAATCATCCACTCCAAATTAGCTCACTTGTTTTACACAAGCTCCACAAGGAATGGCTTAGTTACTTAAACAATCTAAACAATTTCCTGGTTGCCTGAAGTCTAGCCTTGATTCACCCCTAGTTCATTCATGCCTCTGGTTGATTATTTTCAGCTGACAAAGAGAATAGGATGTTTGTAACCTTTTGTCACTTTAAGTGGGATGAGAGTCACTTAATTTACCCCATCATCCTTCCATTCTTACACCTTCATTGGCTTTGCCTTTTTCTTACTTTATCAAACCAAAATTCCTTTGCCTCAGTTGAAGGTCCTATGTAATATTTTCCCTATCAATCTTCAAGCCATTCCTTCTGTTCTAGTCAGACCAGTCTTCTTACTATCCTATAGATACACCATACTCATCTCTTCCTTTGTAAAACATATACTTATATTATTTCCCTCTACTCTGTTTTCCACTTTTCCTATTCCTATCTATCTTTAAAGGCTGAATGTAGAATCTCATCTCTTTTATGAAGCATTTACTAAATGTTCCAGGCTACATCAATCTTTCTCTTCTCTAACTTCGCATAAAGACTCCTTCTCATAAAGGGTCTATATTACAGAATCTAATATTCATTTTATTTCATATTATTTTAGAGTTTCACCTAGCATCCCCAAGTAGACTATAAGTTCTTTGAAGGCAGGAACTTCATCTTATGCTATTTTATTTTATTTTTGGCTGTATAATGAGATTTCTCAGCAGAATAATAACATGAAACATTTTTTTCCAAATAAAATAATCCTATCCTTAGTGATATTTACTAGATCATAAGGGAGATAGAAAGAAGTAACTATGATCCTTCTAAAGGAGCTTTAGTCTTAGGGAGACAAGGCATAAAAGCAATACATACAGTAAAAAGTGAAAAAGAAAAAGAAATTAAAGCCTGGAAACAACACTAGTGACTGCTGATTCCTTAATGCCTTAAAATTTGCAAAGTTCTTTATATATACACTTCAGTTGACAGCAACTGTGAGGTAGGCTCTACAGCTGTTATTATCATTGTTCAGTTGTGTCTGACTCTTTTTGACCTCATGGACCATAGCTATCTACGGGGTTTTCCTGGATATTGGCAAGGATATTGAAGTGGTTTGCCATTTCCTTCTCCAAGGAATCTAAGGGATTCTTTTGTCAGGCCATCAGGGGTTAAGTGACTTCTCCAGTGTTACATAGCTAGGAAGTGTCTGAGGCTGTATTTGAACTCAGATCTCCCTGACTCTAGGCCCAGAACTCAATCTGCTGCCTCCTATAGTGATTATTATTGCCATACAAAGAGATGATTTATTAAAAAAAGTGACTATAGATGACTATATAGATTGCTAGGTTAGTCAAAGGAAGCTTCCTAAAAGTTTTGAAGGAATAGGTGGGATGGGTAGACTGGGAGATGAAGACACTACACAGGAGAATGATGCAAACCAAAGCTAAAGGGGAAGGGAAGAGCTACCAGTCACTGTAGGAGAAGGGTAGAAGAAGCTATAGGTCAGAGGTAGGTTAGCCTTGATCAGGAGTAGCTAGCCTTTTTTGTGCCATGGAACACTAAGTGTGGTGAAGCTTAGAGATTTCTTATTGGAGTTGCTTTGGGTTTAAAAAAAATTCATAACTGTGAAGGAAATGCTAAATTTCAGTTAGTCTTAACTTTTCCCTCTTCCATTTCATGGGCCTTTTGAAATCTATCCATGGACTCCATTACAGAGGAGGCTGTGAATGTCAGTCAGGAGTTGGGGCTTTATTCCATTGATATAGAAGTCAAATAGTCTTTGGGAGACCCATGATCCAATACCACCTTAACTTTCCATGCTTTTACTGGTTATTTCATAAGCAACAAAAGCCCTAGAGTCGTTGATTTCAAGCTGGCAAAGGAAAAGCCTAGTGGGATCTTCCTCAGTCCTCTAGGGAGGAAGTGTGGTCTGGCAAGGAAGAGATAAGAGGGTGGGAGAATTCGACTATGTCTAGCTTGATATCTGCTTTGGGGAGAAGTTTCTCAGGCTGCCAATGCCTCAGTGTCTCCATCTTGAGACTAAAGGTGGCACTGGCAGGTGAACATGGTCCTAGTCCCATATTCCTGAAAAAAAGTAGCCATGTGACAATAGGGAGCACAATGAGAAAGAGTTCTGAGAATGCAAAAGCATCCCTGGAAAAGTCCTTCTAAAATATGTTCCTGACTCATCTTTCTGCCCAGTGAAATACCAGAGGATCCCCACCCACACCCACTTCATTTTACCCTTTCCCAAGGTCAGATTTCCCCTTGAGCCAAAACAATGTCGGCAGTTGGACTGAGTGCAAGCCAAAGGGGAAAAAAATGTGGCTCACTCATTGTTGCAAGGAGCAATTTCCCTTCCTGAGAGACTCTGCCTCCTTGACCTCTATGTTATCCTTCTCATTAGCCAGAAGCATTCGCTATTCTCTGATCAGCCCACCCAGTTCTTTTTAAGTGGGCTCCCATCCCCACCCACAGAGGTACTGTTCTACCACATGCCTTTTCTTGGGAGCCAGACTGAGGGATTGATGTGCTAATGGATTTCTTGGAGAGAAGAGATGAGGAGAGGACCAGAGAGAAGAGGGGAGGAGAGAAAAAAACTGAAGAGAAGAGGGGAAAAAAAGAGTATAAGAGAGGAGAGGAGAGGGCAGAAAAGGAGAGAGACAGGAAACCAGAGAAGAGGACAGGACAGGACAGGGAAGGGGATGAGAGAAGAAATGATCAAGGGAAGATTCCACTGGGGAAGGGGTAGAAAGATGTTTCTGACCCAAAGCAGAATTTCCCAACCCCCTTTCCTCTGTCCCTGACCTTTGGTGGTAGTTGCCAGAACTACCTTTGCAAGAGGCAGAGGAAGAGAGATTATAAGGACAGACAGACTGGGAGAAGAGGGACAGAGAGAGGAGAGTTTGTCCTGTTAGGATGAAATAGTCACAAGGGACGAGGAGAAAAAGAAAAGTTGGGTGAGGAGGTAGAAGGAGAAAAGAGTGATTGAAAGAAAAAGGAAGGAAGGAGGAGATGAAGGGTGGAAAGACACTTCCATTTTTCCTTGACTTGGCCACTTTTTTAACAAATATGTTCAAGAATGGAGAAGGGGAAGGACTAATCTGTCCAAGTTTTAAAGGAACCTCGAGAAGTAGTGACAGGAAAGAATAACCAATCATGAGGGAGGAGAGGCAAGGACATGCAGGGCTTGTCAGAATAGACAAGAACTATAAGGCCAGCCATGGTGGGGGCCACCCCCAGATTGAAAGATGACCCTTAATCCAGATCCCATTAATTTAGAATTCATGAGAGCTAGGCTGTGTCCAGTTGATGTTGACCTTTGCATTCTGGATGAAAAAAGAATTTGCCAAGCAAATGAATAGTGTGAATTTGGTTGCTGGGAGGCTTGCTTTTAGGCTACTTAAGAGAGCCAACCATTTTCAAGTACTTTAAAAACCACTTTAGCTGTACCCCTTTGTATTTTCAAGTAAGGAATAGGCAAATAATTACTAGTGGTTCTTCTTTATTCACTAACACAGGACTCCAGGCTTATAAAACTTTGTAAATCACTTCTCTCAGTGGCAGAGGGAAAATTGTGTTTTCTCCAAAGCCTAGGCAAAGGAGTACCAGCCCGAGAATTAGGAGACATGGGTTCTGGTCTCAGCTTTGCCACTAAATAGATATATGACCTTGAGCAAGTGAACTAACCTATCTGGGTCTCAGTTTATCTTTAAAATAGGAGTTGAACTAGAACTTCGCTAAAGGCCTAGCTATAAAATATTGGAAATTTAGAATTCAGACATCACAGCCTCAGATTTTCTACTCAAATGGTTTCATGTAGTGAGATTTGACTATGTTAGGCTATAACTGACAGCAGAAGTATTACTCAGGGAACATGGCAGAAAAATATGTTTTAGGAACAGTTTAAACCAACAAGTCTCAGTAATGAATAAAACCAAACTGCAGGCTGGATTCATATCAGGGCCCTTGCTGGGAATGGGCCAAATGATCAGAGCACCTTGGCAGATCATTCAGAGCTGGAAGGAGCCTAAGAGATCACTTAGTCACCCCTGAGACCATGTTCCAGATAAAGAAACTGAGGCTCAGAGGGGGGAAAAAGATACAACTAAATAAGTGGCAGAGTGAGGATTCAAAGCCACATTTAGAAATCTTTCTTTCTTCTTTAAACCTTTACTTTGCCTTAAGAGAGAAAGGCAAGGGCTAGGCAAACGGGGTTAAGTGACTTGCCCAGAGTCACACAGCTAAGAAAAACGTCAGAGGGGACATTTGAACCTATGTCCTCCCAACTCCAGACCCAGCACTTTATCCACTGTGCCACCTGGCTGACTCAGCAACCTTACAGTACTTTTTACTTTGCCTCAGTTTCTTTTCTCAGTTGCTGGCTCCTGTTTTCTTTCTACCTTTTTTTCTGTTGTTACTGATATAATTAAAAACAAAACAGATCCTGTTCCACTGCCCCATCCCCCAAAAGAGAGAAATCTTCTATACAGATGTGGGTGAAACTCAGTCTGAACACCTCCCCCACTCCGACACACACATCTTGCTGTGGACTCCAAGGCGATCTTCATTTTCTAGCCTAGTGGCTGGGCAGTGTCCCTGAAGCCCAGACCTTCAGCCCCTGCCAAGAATGGATCAACACAAGTCTCTTTTCATTACCAGAGATGATCCCATCACTCATCATGACCCAAATCTGGGAGGACTGGGACAGTCCTACCTGATCTCACGTCACTTGGAATAAACAGGCTGGCTGGGAAGATGCCGTGTCAGGGACCATATACTTGAGTAGCTGACAGGGGCTCTTTCATCCCCTCAGCTGGGTCTCATCACAGGAAAGCCACCTGTCATTTCTTCCTGCAGACTACGGGCAGAGACATAAAAAGGAAACTCAGGGGAGACACAGCCAGAGCTCATCATTTGGAGTTTGGAGGAAAAATGGCAATGTCTCGGTGAGATAAACCTTGAACCCTATTTCCTCTCTGCCTGAGTGATTCACCTTTTGCTTGGCAAACATACTCATGGATGGCTTCCTACCACCTCTTCTATCAAGTCTGAACATGTAGGCTAAGCATTGAAAGCCCTCTCCAGTTTGGACTCAATGTCGTATCTTCCAGCTGCCTATCATGCCTTCCGCAGAATCCCAGAATTTCAGACTGCAGGGGACTTGAGTCACCATCTACCTTAGTTAGGACCTGACTGAGAATTCCCTCTATAGCAGATCCAATAAGTGGTCATCCACCTAATGCTTAAGGAGCTCCAGTGAGGAGGGAACCCTCTAATCTTCTGAAGCAGTCCGTTTCCCCTTTGGAGAGCTCTAATTGTTAGTGAGTTTTTTATTATAGACAATCTAAATTTGTCTCTGCAGCTACTGCTCTAACAACTATTGGTTCTGCCCTCTGGGGATAAGTGGAGCAATTCTTCTTCCTTGTGACAGTGCTTCCAATACCTGAAGACAGCTATCCTGTTCCCCTAGGTGTTCTCCAGGGTAAAGATCCTCAAGTCCTTCAATTAATCCTCAGATGGCATGAATTCTATGACTTTGACTGTTCTGTGCCCTTTTTCCTGATGTTCCTCCCCGAACGTGGAGCCATCTTGTTCTTGAAGTATCCTTATTACAAGGTCTACTCTTTATCATATATAGTCATTAATTTATTGTTTCATGAATTTGTCTTCTTTTCCTGACAACTTTACTCACTCTTTATGGGCAGGGCCCTTATCTCATGTGGGGAATGTGCTGAGGAGCGAGGGTCCAGGGAGCTAGCTCGATGGGGCTGTGGTCTTGAACTTGGTAGGACTCATACTATTCATTTAGGAAATGAATCTGGAGCGGAACCTCCCTTCCTTCTTTGGGGAATTATCCTTGGAAGATCACTCTGGCCCTGTTGCCCCTTCCTCTGATTGGCCAACTCCTCTCAGAGTTTCCATTTTTAAGGAAAGCAATCAGGTCAGCCACATTCATGACATTTCTCTCTGACTCTGCTCTTGACTCTCTTGTTTCTCCACCATTGCCTTTCTCCTCCCCATTTCCAGTGCCTTTCAGCTTCCTTGCATGTACTGTCTTCCTCCATTAGCAGGAAATGTCCTGGAGGTCAAAGGGTATCTTTCCCCCTCTTTTTGCTTTCCCCAGTGCTTAATACAGTGTCTGGAACATAGTAGGTAGTTAATAAATGCTTGTTAGTTGACAGACTGTACTCTAGAGGGCCTAATGTAGTGCTGGGTCCATCTTCTCTTTCCTGAGTCCTACTTTTCTTTCTAGTCCCTTCCTCATCCAGACTCCCAGGCTCTTCCCTCTAAGAGGTCAGACACAATTACTGGCTAGTCAGACCCTGCTTCAGGGAACTCATCAGGGTGAATTGAGTCAGGAAGCATGGAGTCTAGAAGGTTCACCATCTCTACAAGCTTTGCTTCTATGGATTCTGAATTCATCTTGGCAGGTTTTGCTACAATAAACTTCTTCATTCTGAATATGCAGGAGCCAGCACTATATAGTAGAAAGAATGAACCAGCAGTCAGAAGACATAGGTTCAAATCTCAGTCTTAATCTTAAGATGATCCTATGGGTCCTCAAAGCTTTAGTTTCCTCTTTTGTAAAATGGGGATAATAATTATACTTGCACTATGTGGTTCAGAATCATGAGGACCTGAGTTCAAATTTAGCCTCAGATGCTAGCTAGATGACCTTGGCAAAGTTGCAACCTTTCTTAGATTCAGTTTCCTTCTTTGTAAAATGAGGGGGTTAGCCTCTAAATCTCTGAGTCCATAAATACCATTAAAGTATTTTTGCAAACTTCAAAGTATTAATCAAATTTAAGTTGTTTTGTTATTATTCCTCACTTCAAGAGTGACTTCCTAGTCTAAAATCACCTTCCCTCCTGTCTTGTATGTTATCTCCTCCTATTAAAAGGCAATCTTTTTTGCGGGGGCAGGGCTACTTCTCTTTTGCATACATATCTATAATACTGAATATGGTACTTAGTCCATAGTTAACCACTTAATAGATGTCATTCATTCATTCATTCATTCATTCATTCATTCATTCATTCATGTTTTTTTCTTAATTTTCCAAGGAAAAGGGGATCCTCTAGACCAGGGGTCGGCAACGTATGGCTCTTTCTGCAGGAGCCATAAAGTCAGTTTTTTTTCAGGCACTGTTACAGGAGTGCGCACTGTGAGCACTGTACGGCTCTCATGAAATTACATTTTAAAAAATGTGGCGTTTATGGCTTTCACGGCCAAAAAGGTTGCTGACCCCTGCTCTAGATACTTGAGAGGACCTCAGCCTGACTTGGCTTTTCCAGGTGAAATGTATAAATTGTTTGGACCACGAAAGGTGAAAAAACACCTTCTACCTCCCTACTAGCTAAGGCTAGCTAAGAGTGGCCACACATTCTTCCTCTATTCCAACCAGAGCAGGGACAATGAGCTAAGTTAGAAATCAGATATGAGTTCTCCCAACTTAAGCCCAGAATCTAAGCCTTAGAAATTAATTTCTTTTTAAATTTTTTTCTTTTCTTTAAAAATATTTTCCATGTTTACATGATTGATTTTCTTTCCTTCCCCTCCCCTCCCTCCTCTCCCCTCCGAGAGGCGAAAAGCAATTCCACAGGGTTGTACAAATGTCACTTGATACCTATTTCCATATTATTCATTTTTGCCAAAGAGCGATTTTTAAAAGCCTAAACCCCAACTCACATACCCAAATATATACATGTGATAAGTAATGTCACGTGTTTTGCTTTTGCATTTCTACTCCCATAGTTCTTTCTCTCAATTTGGATAACATTCTTTTACATAAGTCCTTCAGGAGTGTCCTGGCTTGTCGCATTGCTACTAGTAGCAAAGTCTATTACATTGGATTGTTCCACAGTGTTTTACTTTCTGTGTACAATGTTCCTCTGGTTCTGCTTATTTCACTCTGAATCAGTTCATTGAGGTTCTCCCAGTTCATATAGAAATCCTTGAGATCATCATTCCTTACAGCACAGTAGTATTCCATCATCAACATATACCACAATTTGTTCAGTCATTCCTCAGTCGAGGGACACCCTCTCGTTTTCCAATTTTTTGCCACCACAAAGTTCAATTATGAATATTTTTGTACAAGTATTTTTCCTTATTATCTCTTTGGGGTACAAATCCAGCAGTGGTATTACTGGATCAAAGGGCAGGCACTCTTTTAAATTGCTTTCCAGAAGGACTGGATTAATTCACAACTCCACCAGCAATGCATTAGTGTCCTGATTTTGCCACAATCCCTCCAACATTTATTGTTTTCCTTTATCGTCATATTGGCCAATCTGCTAGGTGTGAGGTGGTACCTCAGTGTTATTTTGATCTGCATTCTTAGAAATTCATTCCAAAGCTTGCTATTAGACATTCCAGCCATAGCTGCTTGCCCCATAACACAAACTGAACAACGGAGTTTCATTAGGGGCAGTATAGCAGAAAGGAAAGAGCACTGGTTTTGGGACCAGGAGACCTCATTGTGAATCCTGCTCCTACCTTTTTCCTGACTCTGTGACTCTAAGCAAGTCATTTCATGTCTCTTCATATGTAAAATGGAGTGGATAATATTTTCATGACATATCCTAAGGTTGCTGGTTTTTTGTTTGTTTGATTTTTTTGTTTGTTTGTTTGCTGGACTCAAAATTTCATTGGTATCAGGAACTCTCAGGAAAGACAATTATTTTTCCAAGGGCACTTTGCTCTGCAATTTAGAAAACATTGCCTGGGAGCTCTGGAAAATTATGGGACTTTGCTTGGGGTCACACAATCAGTGTATATCTGTCAGATGTGGGACTTCTTCCAATTTTTTAAGTTCATTTCACAGACATAAATATCAAACACCCATTATAACAAGTAGGATGAGTGCTTCACTGGGGTGTGGAGGTGGTCCTGGGTTCTCCAAGTCAGAGCATAAAGTCTGGCAGCAGCTGCCCAGGTGAAAAGGCTTCCAGTGCTGACCTGACTATGGGCTGTATGTCTGTAATCTGAGGACCAGGTTCCCTAAACTGAGAAAGCGTCATCTCCATGTTTGCTACAGGTCATGAATTTCTCAACCACAAGTCTCAAAGACCAGATCCTGGGGCAAGGATCTCTACTGGGGCAGGAGAGTGGTCAGCAACCAATTATGGATGGCCAAAGTAATGAATGTGTGTGTAAATTACTGGTGCAAGGAAGATGAACAATAATGTGGCTCCTGTCCTCAAGGAGCTTATAGTTTAATAGGAAGAATGAACAAATAAATGTAATGCAAGTTCAAATGTGAAAGGATAGAGGGGAGATATGAAATATTCCAGGAAGATTCAAGGAGGGAGAAATCACCATTAGCCGAGGAGAAGGAAAGGATGAATTGGTGAGAGAGCTGGCAAGTCCTTATGGAAGAGCACAAGTTGATAAATTTAGAGGAGAAGGGACCTCCAACTCTGTCTCTAATAATATAGTCACAGAGCTAGAGTTCCTGGTTCTGACTCCAAAGGCCTGGACTGGGAGTTGGGATGCCAAATCCTAGTGACTGACACTGTTTGTCTGTGGCACTGGTTGATACGTGTAGGCTTGTGGCTGGAGATGGCCCTTTCATGAGGACGGCTCTCCACGGTTTCCTTCACAACTTCCATATGGTGACCTGTCCCCATGACTAGAGTGTATCAGAGGTAGCCTTGACAATGTGCACAAGAGGGAGAGATGCTAGAAATCTGTCTTTTTGGCTCTGTTATTCCTTCACTGGCCAAATTGTTCTCTCTCTCAGGGACATTACAATTCGGTTGGGAAGAAAGGAAAGAGCTGCCAGTAGAAGATGACAAATATTTCAGTGCTAAATTCACACAGACTCCAGCTCTTTAGTTTAATCAGAGGTGCTGTAGCAGTCAGAAAATTTCAACGAGGAGATGGAACTTGTAGGATAGGCAGGATTGAAGACTGACACTAGTCCTCCCTTCAGGGAACTTACAATCGGATAGAAGGGATAAGACATATTCACAAATGCCTACAGCACCAGGAAGCATGTTATTAGTTGTTAAATGAAGGATACAGAAAATAATGGCCTATAATAATAGGAGCTGGGGGGGGAAGAGAGCTCAGTGCAGACTAGTACTGGTCAGGAAAAAACTTCATGACAGAGATAGGACTTCCCTGGTCATTAAAATATGGTCAAGACTTCTACAGGCAGAGGTACTTGGGAAGGGCATTCCATGCTTAATGAAAGACACAAAAATCCAGAGAGGAGAAGGCACAAGGTATTGATGAAGAGACAGTGAAGAGCCTAGTCCTGTCTGGACAAGGTTGTTGGAAATCTGCAGTACATTATAACTATCCTGTGTTTTTCTACTGCCCTTTGGATTACCTATTATTTTGACTCTTCACAGGTAATGCTATCCTGAGATTTGCTACATAGCATCACTGTGTTAAAAAGATGAATAGTAATGCTGGGAAATACCTTGGAATTATCGAAGGAAATGAATAACCTTCCAAATGCAATCCAGTCTGCTCTATTCCTCCTTAATAATTCTGAGGCCAATATGCTTATAGGTTGTTCAATGTATCCCTTCTGAGTAATCATGAGTCTCATTAAGAAGGCCCTGTTGATATTGGAGGGGATGTGGTAAAATTGGGACATTAATGCATTGCTGGTGGAGTTGTGAATGGATCCAACCATTCTGGATGGCAATTTGGAAGCATGCCCAAAGAGCTCTAAAAGACTGTTTACCTTTTGACCCAGCCTTCTAATAGGTCTGTATGTGGTTTTATAACATTACTCACTTACAAAAATGAACAATATTGGGAAAAAAATAAAATTAAATTAATTAAAAAAATTTTTTTTTTAAATTTTAAACCCTTAACTTCTGTGTATTGACTTATAGGTGGAAGAGTGGTAAGGGTAGGCAATGGGGGTCAAGTGACTTGCCCAGGGTCACACAGCTGGGAAGTGATAAAATTAAATTAAAAGAAAGAAGGCCTTGTCAGTCAGGGACAGCCAGGTGGCTTGGTGGATTGAGAGCCAGACCTAGAGATGGGAAGTCCTGGGTTCACATCTGGCCTCAGACACTTCCTACTTGTATGATCCTAGGCAAGTCACTTGACCTCCTTTGCCCAGCTGTCACCACTCTTCTGCCTTGGAACCAAAACTTAGTACCATTTCTAAGACATAAAGTAAGGGCTTAAAAAAAAGTAAAGAAGGCACTGTCATGTTTTGGGGCTCGATGAAAACATCATAATACTATTTAAAAATAGGGACTTTTAGAGAATATTACCATCAATAGGAAATCTCTGTTTCCATATTTACCTTGTTCAGGATATCTACTATGAGAGTGGAGAACATGTTTGGTGGGCATACATCTTTTAAAAAATTTTAAATTTAGTTTAATATTTTAATTTTAATAACAAATTTCCACATAAGTTTTCTGAAGTTATATGATCCAAATTGTCTTCCTCCCTTGTTCCCTCCCCCACTCCTGGAGCTGGCGAGCAATTCAACCTGGATTATCACACAAAACATATTTCTATATTATTCATTTTTGTAAGTGAATGATCTTATAAAACATAAACCCCAAATCATATACCCAAATAAACAAGTGATAAATCATGTGTTTTCATCTGTATTCCTGTTTCTAAAGTTCTTTCTATGGAGGTGGATACCATTATTTTTCATAAGTCCCTCAGAACTGTTCAGAATCACTGTATTGCTATTACTCTATCACATTGGATCATTCCACAATATTGCTGTTATTGTAGACAATGTTTTCTTGGTGCTGCTTATTTCACTCTGTTTCAGTTCATGTAGGTCTTTCCAGTTTTTTCTAAAATTATCCTGCTCATCATTTCTTATAGCACAATAGGATTCCATCACCAGCATATGCCACAATTTGTTTAGCCATTCTCCAATTGGTGGACATCCCCTCAATTCCCAATTCTTCACCACCACAAAGAGTAGTCATAAATATTTTTGAACAAGCAGGTCCTTTTCCATTTTTAAAAAGTCTCTTTGGGATACAGACCTAGTAGTGGTATAAGTGGATCAAAGGGTATATACATTGTTTTTATAGCCTTTGGGCATAATGTCAAATTGCTCTCTAAAATGGCTGGATCAGTTCACAACTCTACTTCTACTGCTTTTCTTCTCAAAGAACAATGCCAGGTAACCCCACAACCTCCCTTGGAGAATATACTCTCACTCACACACATGCACACAGATCATCCAAAAAGAAAGAAGAGAACTTAGAGTTTCAGGGCCAACTCTTGTGGTTAGTCACTTGGACACTTGAAGCATGGGACAGAGAGGCAGGGGAAGGATCAGTATCTCTTACCTCCCTGAGGCAGGTGTAAATGGGGCAGACAAGGACACGGAATGGTTCCCCGGTGCTGCTGCGCATGGTGCCAAACACCTCACAGAGGAAAGTGATGAACCCTAGCCAGCGTTCCACATCTTTGTGCTGCAGTTCCTCTCGCATGGTGAAATCCTTCTGCAAAGAGACAAGAGATAGGGCATCAATCACCTTGGTGCTGGAAGAAGGGGGGAGAAAGGAAAGAAGGGATGAAAAATGAAAACAATGAGGTGTGCATGTGTGTGTGTGTGTGAGAAAGAGAGAGAGAGAGAGAGAGAGACAGAGAGAGAGAGAGAGAGAAAGAGACAGAGACAAAAAAAGAAAAAAGATAGAAAAAGAGAGAGGGAGGAGAGACACACACACACACAGAGAGGGTAAGGACAGAAAATAAGAGAAAAAGAAAGAAAAAAGAGAGAGGAAAAGAGTGGAGAAATGAAGCAGATTTTCCTGTAAGGGTTAATTGAATGGTCTTTGGAAAATAACGTAGGGGAAAAAATAAAGAGAAAAGGAAAAAGAGCAAATTGCATGAATGTGAATATCCCTGGTAACATAGGGAAAAGTGAATTTCAGCTACAGAACAATCATTTATCAGAAGGCAATGCCCTTAATGTATATAACTCAGCTCTTGGTCCATTCATTCATTCTTTTTCTTGAAAATTGATCTCTCTCCTTGCCCAGGCTCAAAATTCAGGAGTTACTAATGGGCCCCAACCCTCTCAGGACTGGCATGGGAACTTTGAGCCATTTGTCTCTGACTATCCCCTGGATCAGGGGTCGGCAACGTATGGCTCTTTCTGCAGGAGCCATAAAGTCAATTTTTTTTTCAGGTGTTGTTACAGGAGCATGTACTGTGAGCACTGTACGGCTCTCACAAAATTACATTTAAAAAAATGTGGCATTTATGGCTTTCACAGTCAAAAAGGTTGCCGACCCCTGCTCTGGATCCTGGGGTTCAACATATTGATGCTGAACTTTGTGTGGACACCTGATCCACTTATTTCACTTTAGCTCTGAATCATCAAGCTCAAGAGATCTTCCAGTCTCAGACTCCCCCAACAGCAGGTGTCAGAGGCATAAACACCTGGTCATTTCATTTTCTTTTTATTAATTTCATTTTCTTTTTAACTCTGACCTTCTGTCATTGAATCAATATTGTGTATTGGTTCCAAGGCAGAAGAGCAGTAAAAGATAGGTAATAGGGGTTAAATGACTTGTCCAGGTTTACACAGCTGAGGCCAAATTTGAACCCAGGACTTTCTATCTCTGGCCTGGTTCTCAATCCACAGAATGACTTAGTTGCCCCTGGCCATTTATTCTTTGAAAAGTGTAATTGGATTGCCTTTTGCTTTTGTACACTTTTGTACATGCCCTAGTATACCTGTTTTCCCCAGTGACTACTAAGAAAAACTATCAATGAGACCAAGACCACTGCCATATCTAATGATACATACCACATTCTGTACTCAAGATCTTGGACTCCTCAGCTGAGAGTATGAGGCTTTCTGCTGTGAAGGTGGGCCACTTTTGGAATTAGAGGGCATGAGTTAGGAGCACAGCCCTGCTACTCATTACCTTTCTGACCCTAAGCAGTCACAATTTCTCTGGGCATCAGTTTTTAGATGACTGGTAAGGTCCCTTTCAGTTCTCGTTTTATGATTCTATTTATTTTATAGGACCGAGATTGGCAATTGTACTGAATCTGAGTTTAGTTGCCTTTCAGTTCTCATTTATGATATTTTAGTCATTTTGCACACTGTCCTCTTGATTATTGTTTTATATGATCTGAATTTGTTGATGTGAGTCTTCCTATGATTCTTTGGATTCATATTTATGACTTACTATTTTAGACCAGTATTTCCCAAATTAATTTGGGTATAGAACACTCTGCAGTTTGAAATAAACCAATAGGAACCCACAAATACTAATGTAGAGAAACTGGGGTTATAGAATGCTTCAGAGATAAATGGTGAGTTGGGAAGTTTGGGGACTAAATAGAAAATATAAGCCTATTTTAAACAAAAAATCAATTATTGCAATATAATATTTTGATGTTTATGATTTAATTGTGTGTATGCTTGTGATTTAATGTCATATATAATGACACATCTCTGACATACTAGCTGTGTGTCCCTGGATAAGTAGCAACCTTTCTGGGTTCTAGTTAACTGTCTAAGATTATAAAGTGTAGGAAAGGTGCTGCCCTGCAGTAATAGAAGGAATCTCTTCTTCCAGAAGTTTTTACACCAATAAAATCACAGGTCCAGTCCCTATCCTCATATCTATGGAACCTCATGGAACTCCCACACAGATAATATCTTAATAGCTTAGGAAACTGTTTTAGATACATTTTCTCCTCTTGGGGCTTTAAGGTACCTTTTAGAATCCTAAGATCATTGATCCAGAGGGATAGAAGAGACTTTGGAGACCATTTAGTCTGACTACTTCACTTTACAAATGAGGAAACTGAGGCTCCAAGAGGATGAGCAGAATTTGAGACAAGATCTCTTTGTGCCAACTTCAGTCTTCCTATATTTCTGTTCAGTATTCAACTGTTCTCTGAAGCCTTTTTAGACTGGCCCCAACTAGCTGTGTACATTAAATTCAGCCAAGAGATTTTACTCAATCTCCAGCCCTCTCATCTTCCAAGATACTCAGCATTCCCTTGTGTGGGTTACAGACACTCACAGACATGACTTTGCCCTTTGTGATATTTCTTGCCTACTCCCTTCCTTAACCACTCTTAAACCCCAGTAGAATATAATCTTCTTAGGGGCAGGGATGAAGATTTTTCTTCTCTTGGTAGCCTAACAAAAAAGTTCCCACATTCCCGATCATCTTACTGTCATGGAGTCTCTACTCAAGCCATCATCTACATTTCCTTCCCCCTAGAACCTTACCCTGCTTCTGGAATCCCCTGGGTTCTGACTGGCAAGCTTTCACCTCATCTTGCCTGGTCCTGAACCCCTACCTGAGTTCTTCAGTCTCTATCTCTGTCTCTGTCTCTATCTCTCCTCTCTCTCTATCTCTCTCTTCTTTTCTGTCCCCTCCTCCCCCCCGCCCCCAGCCCCTATTCACACATCCTCCCATAGTGATAGACACTGAAGATGTGACAGCTGTGTGCCTCAGATGGAGAGTGAAGTTTGAGTGTTTGGAGAATAGACAGTGTTTGGGTTGAGCAACTGAACAGATGTTGATCAAATTCCCCAAATAGTAAATGGTCAAAGGATATGAATAGGCAGTTTTCAGAAGAAATCCAAGCTATCAATAGATCTGTGAAAAAATGCACTAAATCACTAATGATTAGAGACATGCAAATTAAAACAACTCTGAGGTACTACACACACCCATCAGTCTGGCAAAGTTTACAGAAAAGGAAAATGACTAAATTCTAGAGGGACGATGAGAAAACTGGTACAATAATGCACTGTTGATGGAACTATGAACTGGTCTAGCCATTCTGGAAATGATGTCCCTCAAATGATATATAACAAACTGTGCACGTATGACCCAGTGATGTTACTCCTAGGGCTTTACTCCTGAAGAAATCAAAGAAAGATGAAAAGGACCCAGAGACACAAAAATGTTTTTAGTAGCTCTTTTTGTGTTGGCAAAGAATTGGAAACTGAGGGGGTGGCCATCAGCTGAGGAACAGTTGAGCAAGTTATGGTATATGAATCTAATAGGATACTATTGTGCTGAAAGAAATAATGAAGGAGATGGTGGAAACTTCTAGAATTACCAACATCCAATTTTAGGTTCTTCAGGATGCTCAAAAGCATCTCATCGTACCAACTTTTGGAACATCACTCTCAACTCTTGCAAAACTCCATCCAGAACAACTGCAGCATGGTACATATTCTCTTTCACAAGGAAAATTTTATGATTTACTGTATCATGGCCATAATGTAAAGTCATAGTGGAAGAGAATTCCCACCACCAGCCAACATAAAAGAAATATTAAAAAAAAAAAAGGAACATGGGGGCAGTTAGGTGGCTCAAGAGGATTGAGAGCCAGGTCTAGAGACAGAGGTCCAGGATTCAATTCTAGTCTCAGATACTTCCTAGTTACCTAGTTCCTAGTGACCCTGGGCAAGTCACTTGATCCCATTGCCTACCTCTTATCACTTTTCTGCTTTGGAACCAGTATTGATTCTAAGATGGAAGGTAAGGATTGTTTTTTCCCCCCTTCCAAAATGGGAACATAGTACTCACTGGCATCTCACTAATTTGCTTCTCTTGAAGCCCTAGAAGCTTGTAATGACCATGGATTACCAGAATTATATTTTAACCTTTCATCATTTTTATTGGGTCACCAGCATCCCAGTGAGATAAGAGAACAGATAGTCATCACTATTTCATATCAGAACTGGGGAAACCAAGGTGATTTAACCAGGTTTACATAACAGAGGAGCTGGAAGAACATGAACTCTATCCAAAGTCCCCCCACCTTTTCCCAAATCTTATTTTTTTTAACAGTTTTTGTTTTTGACATCACCTTTTCAATTTTGAATATATCCCTTTTCTATAGAGTGAATGAAGAATGAAAAAGTAAAGATAAAAAAGGCAATCCAGGAAAACCAGTCAACACAATCACTACATCTAACATCATATGCAACATTTCACACCCACTTCTGAAGCAGGGAGAGGTTACTTTTTTCTTTTCTGGATCATAAAAAAGCCTAGTCATTATAATTATGCCATTCCTTTTTTTTTTTTTAGTTTAAACATACTTGTTTATTTGTCACCTTAGAGTTCCACAAATTATACCATTTCTTTTCTTTCTACTAACTTTTTTGTAATCATTGGATACATTGTTTTCTTGGTTCTGCTTACTACACTTTGCACTAGTTCACAATTGTCTTCTCATGTTTCTCTTCATTCTGTATAGCCTTATTTCTTACTACGTAGCAATATTTCATTATATTCATGTACCACAAATTGTTTAGTCCCTGATTTACAGCCATCTACTTTGTTTCTAGTTCTTTGCTTCTATTAAAAGTGGTTTTTGCTTTATGTGTGTATCTCCTTCCCTCCCCTTCTTTTTTCCTGTTGTGGACCTTGGTCAATCCCTAGCAATGGGATCACTGAGTCAAAGAGAATGGACATTCAATGACCCTTTCCTTTTTTTATGCTGGAATAGGGAGGAAAACTTTTACTGACTGCAATGATGACTTATGGGCTCCAGGGGTGGGAGATGAAAACTAATTCTTAAGACAAATGAAGAAGGATTCTTACAAAGGGTAGACAGCAGCAGATCTTATAAGGAGAAATGGAGCACAGTGTTAGCCCCTAGTCCACCAGACCCTCCCTCCCCCAAACCGCAAAAACCCAACCCTATGTGTTATCTTTGGCATTCATGCCACAGGTTACCAATTCCTTCACTAAGACTAAGAAGCTTTGCTCTGTCCAGTGGAAACTAGCAGTTTCTTTTACCTCCAATTCTTCCATAAGCCTTTGTACCTTCTGCCAGCATACAATGCCTGGCTCCAGTTCAGTGGCCAGCCCTCTTCAAGCCAGGTATTTGGCTCTCAGCACTCATGACTCGTAGGCTCTCTCCCAGCAACTCCCTGTGCCTTTCCCCCAAACCCTAAGGCTACCATTTAAACCCCAGTTTCCTGACTAAAAATATTTATTGACGCACTGCTATTTCCTGCAGTGGACCACATCAATAAATGCTGAAAGCCATTCAATGTCTCAGGTTTCTCAAAGCATCCTGGGAAATTCTTTGCTGCTTTGGATAACCACATGAACTCTGGCATGGTGGTATCCATGACCAAGCCAAAATCAGTTGCACGCAGGCAAGGAAAAAACAACATGCTGGGGCACATGGCCACAGCTCCAGCAAACGGATGCTGGAGATGTAAGGGCTTCTTCAAGTGTATATTCCATCGAGTATTTTTAAACATACTAGAGTAGACAGACAACCCTCCTCCTCTCTCCCCCTCCAACTCACCCATGCAAACCCAGTCATTTTCTGGATTTAAAAACAAAACAAAATGCTAGCCTGGAACATTTCACCACTCCAGCTCCAGCCCCTGTAGATCTGTCTTGCTTCTATTCAAGGAGACCATACTGTTGCCATCTCCAACCTTAAGGGGAGAAAGTACACCTTTACTTACTCTGTGCAAAAGGCCTCCTGATCACAGACAACAAAGGGAGGCAAAGGAGTGGAAAAGGCCCAGTAGTATTGGGACAAAATGTCTATTTATGTGTTGGGATTTGTCTTTTTTTTTTTTTTTAAACAGTCTCTTTCTATGTTTCTTTACAGACAGAAAATGTGAAGCTGTTAGAGATGAAGTCCCAATGTATGAAAAACTTCCCATTGCTGGTACTGTTATTGACACCAAGATCAAAGAAATGCTATTAAAATGAAAGGGCACCATGCAAGAGTGCCATGAAATAATACATGCATTAAACAGGTTGGTCCATCTGATCAAGATAGAACTAAACATGTTATTTACTATCTCTTAAAAAAAGAACCAAAACCCAAGTCCTTACCTTATATCAATTCTAAGGCAGAAAAGCTGTAAGGGATAGGCAATTGGGGTTAAGTGACTTTCCCAGGGGTTACACAGCTAGGAAGTGTCTGAGGTCAGATTTGAACCCAGTTCCTCCTGATTCCTGACCTGGTTTTCTACCCATTGTGCTACCTAATTGCCCTCATTGTGATCCTTTAATCTATTTTATTCAGACTAAATATTGTGAATAATGTTTATAACATTCATCTTCTTTGCCATTTTTAGTGAAATGTTTTGGCAGAAGAGTAATATTTCTGTTTTTTGTTTGTTTTATTTCTATTTTATTTTGCCTTTTGGGGATATTTTGAATTATCTTTATCTTCATTTTAAAGGCTACAAATAAAAAAGCTGCATGTGGTCCTAGCTAGGGCTATGGTTTCCTATCCTTGAATTCATAAGATCATATATATTTAGAGCTGGAAGGTATCTTAGAGGCCATTGAGTTCATCTTCCTTTGCACTGTGCAGAAGAGGAAATCGAGGCACCACAAGATTAAGTGATTTGCCCAGAATCACACAACTATTAAGTGTCTGAGGCAGGAGGCCAAGTCGTCCTGACTCCATGTCCTGTATTCTACCAATTACATTGGATTGTCTCTCTAACAGAATGGGGTTGGGGTATCAAAGGTAAACTGATTTCTCATTCACAACTTTGCACTTCTGTCTTAGTTGGTCCACATGTAGTTACTGAATGTGCCATATACAAAGAATCAGGAGTCCCCAGAGAGCCTGAATCATGCCTCTGCTCAAGAAGCTTTGGTAGAGGGGGCAGCTAGGTGGCAGCTAGGTGGCTCAGTGAACTGAGTGCCAGGCTTGGAGATGGAAGGTCTGGGGTTCAAATCTGACCTCAGATACTTCCTACCTGTTTGACTCTGGCAAGTCATTTGATACCCTATCAATATCAATTCTAAGATGGAAGTTAAGGTTTTTTTTTTTTTTAAGAAAAAAAAAGCAGCTTTGATGGCTCCCTCAAGGATTAAACAACATATTTTTCCATTTGATATTTAAAGTCTTTTGTGACCCACCCCAAGCTGTATTTCCATGCCAATTATATATTACTCTACTTCAAACACTGAAATTCAGGCAAAGTTTCCTGCTTGCTGCTACCACACAGAGTACTGCATCTTCCATCTTTGTGCATTTTCCTCAAGTTGGCCCCTCAGGAATGCCAATCTCCCTTCAAGGCTTGGCTGAACTACCATCTCCTCCAAGATGCCTTTCTTCATTCTCTCTCATCTATTAAAGAGTATCTTGTGTTTAATGTTCTATGTGTATGCTCTTCCGCTACCCCCAGTAGAATGTAAGTAAACTCGTTGAGGTCAGGGTTACTTTCATTTTACTCTTTTATCTCCAGTTCTAGAACCCCAAAGGCTTTTAATAAATGCTTGCTGAATTGAAGTGGCTTAGCTAGCCACTAGATTTCTAGACAGAGGATGGAGGTTTAAGCCTCCCACCTCTGTCACTTAAGAGCAGAGCCACTTTCTCTATTTAAGCCTTATTTTCCTAATCTGAAAAATGAAAGGATTGGGCTAGATGATCTCCAAGGTCCCTTCTAGTTCTCAATCCCTTGATCCGATATTCTACAATCCTATATTCTCCTAGGATAAAAAGGTTTTATTTTGTTTTTAGGAAGAAAATGTCTAGGACTTTGCTGTTGTTGTTGTAGCTACTGTTATTGGGACTTTAAAGAAATTCTTTCATCTGTACTTCAAGAGTTTTTGAGTGAGGTACTAGGATGCTGCATCCTTCATATCATGTATGAGGAAACCAAAGGTCCTAGTGACTGAATGGTAAGGTGTGAATGTCTTTCAAGGCTTCAAAATGATAATCGATTGCCTGAATGATGTGGCTGCTTAGACTGTCTGCTCCTCAATAAAAACCTTGATACGGCCAAGTGACAACATTTCGTGCTACTTCTCTATATTAAAGGAACATTTATCCCATCATTAAAGGCCCAGATGAAATCGTACAATTTTCATAAAGTTTTCTTTGACCAATTCAGCCCATAAGGATCTAATATTCTCTGAAAGGAGGAGAGGTAAAGGGGGAATGTATGCAAGTTCAACATGAGTCAATCATGAGATATGACATCCAATAAAACAAATGTAATCTTGGGCTGCATTGAGAGGCAAAATGGTCAAGAGTAGAAAAGATATACTTCCACTGGACTCTATCCTATTCAGACAATATTATGGAATATTACATTTAGTTGAAGGTACATATTAGTGGCAGGGCACTGACAAGCAAGAGATCGTCCAGGGGAAACCAAGATAGTAAGGACCTTGAATTCATGTCATATGACAATTAGTTGAAGGACCTAAGAATGTTTAACAGAGAAGACTGGGAATATAAGGCTGATGGCGGAATATTTGCCTTCAGGTATTTGAATAGCCATCATGTGGAATAAGAATTAGACTAGAGTAGTTTGGCTCCCGTGGGCAGAACCAGCAACAATGGATGGAGGTTGCAAAGAGGAATAGAGGGAATATTTAAGATTAATATCAGGAAAAAATTCCTAAACATTAGCATTTTCCCCAAATGGCGTGGGCCGCCTTGGGGAATAGTGGGTCCTTTTTCCTGGAGGCCTGGAGGCAGAGACTGGGTGACTCTTTTTTGGGAATGTTGTAGCTGGGAGCTGGGAGGAGAGGGGGACTGTTTTTCAGGGTCAGGTTGAACTATATGACCTCTGAAACCTGACCCTTAGAGTATGTGATTCTATGAATTAAGAATGAGTATATCCCAGGTGAAGGCATATCCAAACTTCTGTCTTCAGTCCACCTGAATGGCATTTCCTGGAGAACTCTGAAGGTTCCTACTTACAGAAAGCATCTACTTTGATATTTACAGGACCCTACCTAGCCTGGCCCGGGGACAATCTTTGGACACACTGATATAAGTATATGTCAGTGACTTATCTTTAATGGTGGCATTCCTGTCCTGTCTAACTTCCCTCCTTGAGAACATGTGTCCAAGAGCCTTTCCTGCCCATATGGGAAGAAAGTGATACTATAAATTCACTTAGACAAATGAATTAGTCATTAAGGCTATTAACTTTACCCTCCCTGATTCTACACACAGATGTAGATATGCAAGACATGTTTTTGGTGATGGAATGAAATAATGATCAGTGCATTGTGGTAGAGTGGAAATTGCCCTGATTTTGGGGACAACTTAATCACTCTTCCTGGGTCTTAGTTTGTATATCTGCAAAAGGGGGGGAAGGGGATGGTGGACTAGATGGCCTCTGAGATCCCTTCCAGTTCTAAATCTCCGAGTCTATCAAAACATGAGCCAAATGAACAAGAGAGGGTGGAAGAGTTCAGGGAAAGGAGAGAACACTTTGCTATGAGGGTGATGAGAAGGCTACATAAGAAGAGGTGTTCTTAAGTTGGGCTAAATGTTGGGGGAGGGATGAGAAGAAGAGAGAAAACTTCTCATGGGAGAGAAGATTGTGGAACAAATGGAGGCTGGAGGCTGCAATATCCTTGGTGAGTTCAGGAAACAGTGAGTTAATCAGTTTGGCCAGAGGACAGTGAGCCTCGAGGGGGAATGGGAGATAATATTGGGGTAGCCCCTACCCCTCCATGGTTGAATTACAGAGGCCTGAAGTACCAGGTTAAGGATTCTGGACTGGAGCCTGAATAATTAGGAGTTGGACAGTCATTACTAGTAGACAGGGATGGTGGTACTGGGCCCCTGGTTCTCCAATGAAACAAAGGCACACTTTGTTGCAACTCTAATGTGACTCATAGAAGCCCCTTTCTCTATGTGACCCCCATGAGCAGAGCATCTCCTTGTCAGTGGGCCACCCATCAGCTTGCACTATTCCCAGCTACACTTGTACGGTATTTTTTTTTTTTTCTTCCTGAAAATAACAACAATAAACACTTGTCTCTTTGTGACCTAGGAAACAGAATGCAAAAATGTATGGCAAAAATAGCACTCTCTGGTACATGCAAACGCCCTGAGCAGAGGAAGCAGGAACAAAAATGGAAGCCCCAAATAGGGACTCTTGTCACTAAGGCAGGAGTGTCCTGGTCTCTCTCTGATCACCACTCAAGAGTTTCAGCTTACAACCTTGGATGGCTCATCAGTCTGAGAACTCTCCCTCTGCTTATTCAGAAGAGCTCTGGAGAAAGGAATGTGATTCTTTGGGGCTTGACAGCCCTTCCCTCAAATCCTGTGGCTAATTCCATACGTGACAGTAATGGCCAGGAGGATGATGGTGATGATATCTCAAACAGGGAGGAAATCTATGAATAGGAAAGTGGCCCCTGGCCATTTCATTGACCTTCCCTGGTACAAAAAGGTAGTCAGTCAAGTGAAGTTGTAACTCATTGAAATTAGATAGCACTAGAGAGAATGTGAAGTATCCTTGCCATATCTGCCATGGATTCCATCTACAAGGGCTTGGAGTGGAGGGGGAAGGATGTGAACCTAGATGATGAACTTGGAGTTGCATGTTTTGCTAAGAGGGGCCCAAGGAAATATGAGGGCGAGGGCAACTGTTGAGATTGAAAGGGCCAAATAACGGAAGAAACCTGACAGAACTGTCATATGTGATGGGAAGGTAATGACTTAAGTATCGGGGGGCTGCTCTCAGTAAAAAGTCTATTTCTAGCTGGCTTCCTACTCTTGGTTCATTGCCATTCCCTTACCACCTTTTGCTCTGCCACTCCTTCCCATATCCAAGGTTTTCCATATTGCTTTTCTCTTGGTCCAGTCAAAGAAGGAAGAAGGCATGTCCAATAAACCCATTAATACTGGATTGTTGGTGACAGTGTAAATCTTCCAGGGGCCATTCTTAGGACTCTAACTCTGTAGCTCTCACAGGTAACACATATTTTTCCCTCCCTTTAAATCCAGAGTTGGCAATCTGGGGTGTGTTTAAATTCATCTTTTGGTTGAGTTACTTAAAGAGAGACTTTCAAAGAGTCACAGGCAATTGGAGAGAAAATAGAAACAACTAAATAGTCAAAAAAGTAGTTCTCTACAGCTTTCTATGTTCCTGACTTAGCTTAGAGTCAGAGGACATGGATTCAAATCCTAGCCTTCCCATTTACTACTTATATTATTTGAGGCAAGTCACTTCTCTCTGTAAGATGAGAAAGAGCTGATCCATTTAGAGCAAAATCAGTGATCCTGTTATTCTATTCTGGTTTGGCTCTAAATGTCAAGTGAAGTGTTCTTTCTTCCTTCATTGACTACTATTATGTGTCAGGCCCCAAACAGGTATATCAGAAGGTAGGGAAGCCTCGATCCAAATTCAGCCCCATTGCTTTGCTTTATTCTAGTAGAATCAAGATGTATGGATGATAATTATTATTTACATACTTCAACTGAATTGAATGCAATATAACCCAACTTAGTAATGTTTATTAAATGCCTACTATGCGCAAGGGTCCCCATACAAGATGTGGATATACCAGGAAGGAAATAAGCCTTTGTCAAGTGCTTCACTATGTGGTAAGTGCTTTACAAATATTCTTTCTCCACATGTAAAATCTGTATCAGATTGCTTGCTCTTTCAGGGAGGGAGAGGGAAGGAGAAAGGGAAAGAATCTGGAACTCAATTTTTTTTAAAAAAAAAAAAGGTAAAAATTGGGAGCAACTGGGTAGCTCAGTAGATTGAGAGCCAGGCCTAGAGACAGGAGGTCCTAGGTTCAAATCTGGCCTCAGACTCTTCCTAACTATATGACCCTGGGCAAGTCACTTAACCCCCATTGTGAGCTCTTACTGATCTTCTGCCTTGGAGCTAATACACAGTGTTGACTCCAAGATAGAAGGTAAGGGTTTAAAACAAACAAATATATAAATAAAAATAAAAAGGTAAACATTCTTTTTACATGTAATTGGGAAAAATTAATATATTTTTAAAAAGACCCAAATATTTTCCCATTTGTTGAAAATAGACTGACGGACCAGTCTCTGGTCTTGAAGAGTTTCTAGTCAATTCATTCAACAATGGAACAGATAAGTCCAGAGAGGCCTAAAGAGATGAAGTCTAGAGATGTCCAAAGTGATCCAGCAACCAGAATTCAGGGGCCGTGACAGGACCAAGGAGAGAGAGGGCTGACATCAAGAGTCATAATCCATGGAAACTCTGGCTTTCCAAGCAGCATTTGAAAACTTCTGTGGGTGGGAAGGGATTAAGACACAATATACTGAGGCAGTCATGGTTGAGCTGGGCCTTCAAGTCTGGGTAGAAATTAGATAGGCAATTATTGTTCAGTTGTTTTTCAGTCGTATCCAACTCTTTGTGAGCCCATTTGAGATTTTCTTGGCAAAGACTGGCAAAGATATCAGAGCGGTTTGCCATCTCCTTCTCCAGCTCATTTTACAGATGAGGGAACTGAGGCCAACAAGATGAAGTGACTTGCCCAGGGTCACACTGCTAGGAAGTATTTGAGGTCAGATTTGAACGTAGGACCTCCTGTCTCTAGGCTTGGCTCTCAATCTGCTGAGCGGTTACCCAGCTGCCCCCTTGTGTTTTTATTTTTATTTTTGCTCATAAGCGGTTCACAATCTAGTAGGGAAAGGTAACATTGTAAGAGGAGAGAAAGCCCAAAAGGGCATTGGCAGGGAACAGGAGACTCCAACCTGTATTCGACAGTCTCCTTATAGCTTGGGGAAGGTAGAGACCAATGGCCAGTTGCAAAAACATACACGGGAACAGAGTTCATCTCATTTTGCTGTTCTGAATGGTTAATACCACTGCCCTCCTCAAAAACATGAGCCATTTACTAAATAAACAAATCATGGTTGAGAATAAGACAGGGCAACAAAAGCTTACCTAAATGATTTGCTAAATATTCACCATCACTGGCAGTATGTCTGTCCGACGGTACTCCCCCCAAAGTTGGGTGTCTTTCACTGCATCTGGATAGGCAGGAGTGATAACATCTGCTCAGGAGAGTCGCCACAGCCTCATTCCCTTGATAACCTCTGCCAGCTGGGCAGCCCAGCCTTCTCTTTCCCCTTGGGTCGAGAGGAAGAGCCCAAGCCTCCTCTGAGGGTTTTCCAAGGCCACAGACTCCAGCTGGCTACAAGCTTTCCCCCTTCCCACCTCCACACCAGGGAATGAGTCTTCACTTCACGCTTACCTAAGCGAGAGACACAAGTCTCGCTCGCATCAGCTGTAACTTCCCAGAGCTTTTTTTCCCCCATCTCAGCCCATGTCCCTCCTGCCGTCCCCAAGCTCTCAGTATGGATGCAGTTCAGCAGAGCAGAGCATAATTTGACCTAATTTTTACTAGAATAAATATGCTGAATTTTCACCCATGCACGTAGCATCTCAGAACACCTTTGGCACAAGCAAAAAGGGAAAGGGTGAGTGCTTTCAGGCACCGGGCTCTTCCCATGAGTGGGACAACCACATAAAAGGGGCTCCATGATACCATGTAGTAGCTCCATGGAGATGAAGGAAGGTACTGGCAGATCAGGGAGCATTCCGACTTCCTAGAACTGAGTCCTGCCAGGTGGTGAAATGGATGGAATACTGGACCTGGAGTCAAGAAGGTCTAAGTTCAAATCTACCCCCAGACACTTAGCTGTGTGACCCTGGGCAAGTCACTTCAATCTTTTTCTGCCTCAGTTTCCTCAACTGTAAAATGAGGAAAATAATAGCATATGCCTTCTAGGGAATATTGGTTATCTTAAGGGAGATAAAATTTGTAAAGTCATCGTCATATGGAGGAGCCTAATAAACATCTGTTTCTTCTTTGATTCCTTCCAGATAACTGAGGCTTGAGTAACTCAGGAGAACAGGATGGTCCGAATCAACCATGCTCTTTGTATAGCTGAATTCCCACTCAATCTCGAGGCCCTGAACTCTTGCAGCCAGAAACCAAGACCTTGCCTCTCTTGGGTATCCAATTGGACCTTTGAGCTGTTGGTCTTGACCTTGATTCTGTTTCTCATTCTGCCTCTCATCTCTAGATTGTTTAAACCATTTTAAAAATTCTGAACTTAACAATCACCAGATAAAATGATTCCAAATATGCATTGTAGAAGAGAGAAGACTGTACATGAAACTGTGAATCTCAATTATGGAGAGCTTGCTTTTTTTAAAAGTGTATCATAAATTCAACATGTTACTTTCAGAGTTGTTAACTCTGAATCTTCCCAGCTAGTCAATCCATCCACCTGGTTCCTGGTGTCTGCTTGTGGCGCTAACTTCTCTATCTCCATCTGTGCTCGGATCCTGTGAATATATTTCCTCCCATCCTCCACCTTTTCCCTTCTGCTCCAAGAGCAGGAAGAAGGTTCAATTAGTACCATGGACTCTCCTCCACAACAAGATCTAGCTTACTACCTCCTTCCTCCTTTATTTTATTTATTTATCTTAAAAAAACCTTATCTTATGCTTTAGAATCAATACTGTGAATTGGTTCCAAGGCAGGAGAGCAGTAAGGGCTAGGCAATGGAGTTAAGTGACTTACCCAGGGTCACACAGCTAGGAAGTGTCTGAGATCACATTTGAACCCAGGACCTCCCATCTCTGAGGCTGGCTCTCAATCCACTGAGACACTAAGCTACTCATTATTGCTTTGTGATTTACTAAATGTTTTTGAGCAAATCTCTACTCAGCAGGGATACCTGCTACCCTCAAAGATGTAGGAACCCTATCCTCAGAAGTGAGGACAAAGCCCAGACCTGAATGGGGAGAGGGGGGGAAGAATCTGTTAATTTTTACTTCATAATTAACCCCACACCAGTAAAAAACCAACCAGTCAAACAAACAAACAAAAAAAACAAATAGAAACATATAATGGAAATAGCACTGGGAAGCAAGTGACTTGGGTTCTAGGCTCAACTCACTTCAATTCTCTGGACCCAAATTTCTCATCTGTAAAATAAAAAGATGGGCTAAGTGACCTTTAAGTTCTCTCCTAGTTCAATTGCTCTATGATATAGTAGACAGCAGGCATGAATTTAATGGAAAAAGCAAAATGCCAGTCCACTAGTCCTACCTTGGTAAGGAACTTGCTGTGTGACTTTAAGCAAATTACTTAATTTCTCTGTGTTTCAGTTTATTTGAGGAAATAGCAGGATCAATAATACATGCTCTACTTATTCTGAAGGAATATTGTAGGGAGAAAGTCTACATAAAAATACTCTGAAAAAGTAAAAAACAAAACAAAACATGGGGGAAGCTGGGTGGCTTCAGTGGATTGAAAGCCAGGCCTAGAGATGGGAGGTCCTAGGTTCAAATCTAGCCTCAGACACTTATTGCTCTTCTGCCTTGAAACCAATACACAGTATTGATTCTAAGACGGAAGGTAAGGGTTAAAAAAAAGTAAAAAACATACAATTGTAGTGCATTTTATTATTATTGTTCACATTTTACAGTAAGAGAAAATGAGGCACAGAGTGAAAACTTGTTTTGCATAAAGTCCTAGGTGAGACAGAAGGGAGCTTTGTTGAGAATATAGTTCTTTGGGGCCAGTAGATGGATACTTCTTACCTGTGTGACCCTGGTCAAGTCTTTTCCCAATTACCTAGCCCTTACTGCTCTTCTGCCTTGAAGCAGATACTTAGTATCGATTCTAAGACAGAGATATATGTTTTAAAAAAAAGAATATAGTTATTTTAGACCCCTAAACTATAATTCCAGTGTCTACCTTGTTATTAATTTGACAAAAAATATAGTAAACAATTATTAAGCACCTACTGTATTTAGAGCACTGTGCTGAGATGGATAGAAAATTTACACAAGACATAGTCCATGTCTTCAGAGAGCTTTCAGGCAAGCAAAGAAATATGACATATAGCCAGGGACAGAATATCATAATGCATGATAAATACTGCAGAAAGGGGCAAACTCACACCTTATGGGAGCCTTGGGAGTGGGGTGGAGGAGGGGAATCTGGAAAGGCTTCCTGGAGAAGGCGGCATTTGAGTTAGGCTTTCTAGGAGATTTCAGAGTTCAATCTCTAGTGTTACACCCTGCCCAAGGGAGAACACAATCTAGGGCTGGATTCTAGATTCAAGCTCATGGGGAGTGTGCTAGAGAGCAACAGGAGATTAAAGAAATGACCTGTGAATTTCTGCTTTCAATGAGTAGCTCATTATTTCAGAAAGTGCCCAGAGGGCTGTGGTTCTAAATAGATTATTAACCAGGAGATCATCAACTATTTGTAGATTTTGAGGAAACCCTTCAAAATGGCTCCAGATAAGATTCAGCTACTTATGGGGAATCTTGGAAGACTTCATGGGAGAGGGTGGCCACTTTTAATATGAAAATTTGAAGGAGGTAGTTTATGTTATGTAGAATTGAAACAGGAATAAGTTCTAGTGAGATGAAGAGTGGGGTGGGATGGTGGCAGATATAGGAGATATACTTTTAAACTGGAGAATAGCTAGCTAGCTACTTTGGGCTGAATTTTAAACATGGGAGGACAGTAATGTGAAATAAGGCTAGAAGGATAGAATGGAGTCAAACTATCCTTAAAAACCAAGGTGTGATTATATTCTCTTAGAGCTGTGGTGGTGAACCTATGGCACACATGGGCATGCACGCTATTGCCCCAGCACAGAGTTCACCAGAGATCACTACTAGAAAGTGAGAGAGACGCAGGGCTGGGCTGCTTCCCTCCCCCTCTCCACACACACCTATGGACATTTCTCATGTCACCTGCCCCTCTAAAACATTCACCATCACTGTCTTAGGGCAACAGGGAGCTGTGGAAGGTTTTTGAGCAGAGGAGTGACATGGCCAATCTTCTACTTTATGAAATTATCTTGCTAGTAGAGTAAAGCAGGAGAATCAAACTCAAATAGAAACAGAGCCACTAAATGGTACATTAAGACCTCTGAAAGCTTCAATATTGACTTAGAAAACCACATATTAACATCATCTATGTTATATTGTATTTTTATTTATTTTGTTAAATATTCCTAGTTACATTTTAATCTGGTTTTGGAAGCATTAGGAGTGCAGTAGTCTACCTGTGCATTTGTCACCTTGGGTGTAAAGGATGAATTGGCAAAAGGGGTGGCCAGAGGCAGGAAGACCAGGAGGCTTTTTATTACAAGAGCCAGGTTAGAGTTGATGAGAGCCTTGAATAGGCAGCTGTTTGGCAGAGTGGGGAGAAGACAATAAACACTGAGCTTGCTAATTATTGGAGGAGGGGAATGAGAGGGAGTGATGCCACAGTCAGAGATGACTCCCAAGGTACCTGGGAAGATGATGATGTCATCAACAAGAATAAGGACATTAAGACAAGGTTTAAAAAAAAAAAGACAAGGTTTAAGAGGAAACTATGCATTTGTTCAGATTTGGATAAACCATGCTTGAGATGTTGGTGCAATATGCAGGTGGATGTGCACAGCAAGCAACTGGAGACACAGAACTGGTGATGATGGCAAGGGATTAGGGCTCTGTGCTCAACCCTCTGATTGGCAGGATAAAAGCAGACTCTTAAACTAATTCACACTAAGATATGAATGACCTATAAATGAATTAATGGACTGCTCATTCCTTCTCTCCCAAGGGTCTGGCATTTAGCAAAGGGATAGTTAAACATCCTCAAACAAAAGGAATGAAAGAATAAAACTGCAGTGATAGAAGTCTGGACACCAATGACTAGGCTCCAAAGAAGAGATATTTATTTAGTGCTTAAGTGGAAAGCCTGATACTATTCAAGTCATAGCTTTTAGGAGAATGCTTGTCCTGCTGAGCCTTTTTTTTTTAAACTCTTACATTCTAGCTTAGAATCAATACTAAACCAGAAGAGCACGAAGGAATAGGCAATAGGGGTTAAGTGACTTGCCCAGGGTCACACAGTTGGGAAGTGTTTTGGGACCTCCTGTCTTTGGGCCTGGCTCTCTATCCATCTAACTGCCCAACCCTCACCCCACTTATTCTTAGGTAAAGGGTCTGGGGGTGGGGAAGGGACTCCTCATAATTTGGGGTGTTATTAGGCCACAAGGACGGAACTTTAGGAACTTCATAAAAAGTGGAGACTCTTAAGATATGGGATGATTATGGAATTCTTCCTTTTTCTGCCAACCCTTCCTGTCCTCACTTAAAGAGAGAGAATAGACGAAGACTGGAAAGTACCAACTTCTTGATACTATGCTTGAGTTGAGCAGGACGAGAACACCCAAGTCAAGTTTAGGGAGGAGTGATGCTCCGAGGTATGGTAATGCAAGGAAGAAGAAAGAGTCTGTGGGTCAGAAATATCAAATGGTGTCAGCTGATTGATGCCATTCATAATAAACCCACACACTTTAAATGTTCTGAACCATGGGGGGGCAGCTGGGTAGCTCAGTGGAGTGAGAGTCAGGCCTAGAGACAGGAGGTCCTAGGTTCAAACCCGGCCTCAGACACTTCCCAGCTGTGTGACCCTGGGCAAGTCACTTGACCCCCATTGCCCACCCTTACCAATCTGCCACCTATGAGACAATACACTGAAGTACAAGGGTTTAAAAAAAAAAAAGTTAAAAAAAAAAATAAACGTTCTGAACCAAACTGCTTTGGTGCCATGCAGGATTATAGATCACTAAATCTGGAAGGAGTTTCAGTATCATCAACCAAACAATGTTGGAGCTTGGGGGTGCCACTTAGAGATCTAGCTAGTCTCAGGTCCTCGACTGACACATCAGGGAAGTGAGATGACTTTTCCCGAGGTCATACAGCAAATGTGTCAAGAGTCAAAGCTTGAATCCAGTAGTCTTGACTCCAGAGCCCAAATTGCCAAGAAAGTCATTCTACCAGAGTAGTATTCTGGTGTGTGGATGGTGGATGGACTGACAAACATGAAAAACACAGTAAAATGAATGTTTCATTATATAGTATGGCTCAGAGAACCACCATTTGGGACCTCTAAGGGGAACTCCCTAAATTGACTTCAGAAACTTTTTTGGGGGGATTTCCTATGACATGGACAATGAGTGCCATCCACACCCTCTGTCTGGCTGTAGGTTTGAGGAAGTGTGAAAAGACAGCCCTAGCAAATGACCATGTATAAACCACACATAATATAGGAAGTCTTCAGTATTTTCCCCCTTTGGCTGCCACAGGCATGAAATTATGGTTATATATAAATAAAGTGAGCTCTTCTTTGTTAGGAGCAAAAAAACCCCAAGAGGGTAAAAATAAATTCTGGGCGCGGGAGCTGACAGCTCTGTGCTGAGGTTGTGATGTCAGCACCACAAGCAAATTATCTTTCATCAGTTTGACTGTATTTTTAAATGTGAACAGCTTAACACGACTTATTTGGTGATGCCTAGGACAACAGATAATTCAACTGCATTTACCAGATGACATCGACAAATACCTCCCACTCCAGTGCCCCGGATTAAAATAAAGTGTGTTTGCTCAGAGTGCCTGACAAGTTTAACGACAGGAAACTCAGGGCACAAATCATGCTTAGCACATCCTTATGTGCTGGGCCAGTGCAGACAAAGGAGTGCTACCCAAGGGTCATAGTGATGCTGAAACTGTGGCTTAGAAAAAGGTCGGAGGCCCCAACTTGCTTTCTTTCACTTTCTCAGTCCTCTAGAGCAGGGGCTCTTAACCTGGATATTTTCTTTTCTCTTTTCTTTTCTTTAATACTTTCCTCCCCACCTCTTCTCCTCTCCTCTCCTCTCCTCTCCTTTCCTCCCCGCTTCTTCTCCTCTCTTCTCCTCTCTTCTCCTCTCCTCTCTTCTCCTCTCCTCTCTTCTCCTTTCTTCTCCTCTCCTCTCCTCTCCTCTCCTCTCCTCTCCTCTCTTCTTTCTTCTCCTCCCCTCCTCTCCTCTCTTCTGTTCTCTCTCTTAGTAACAACTCTAAGGCAGAAATGGGTTAAGTGACTTGTCCAGGGTCTCACAGCTAGGAAGTGACTGAGGTCATATTTGAACCCAGATCCTCTTGATTCCAAGTCTGGCAAAATATCCACTGAGCCACCTAGCTGCCTCCATCTTTAAATGAAAGGTTCTATTTCTGCATCTTTGACTTTATTATTCCAGAATAAGATCTATCTATGCACTAGTTCTGAATCTGACCCTTATTAATGGAGTGACTTAGGAAAATTGCTTCCCTTTTCCTGATCTCAGTTTCCTCTGTTGTAAAAAAAAGGATAATACTAACTGCCCTCCCTTCCTCACAAGGCTGTCATCAAGGTCTAACTTTCTTTGATCTGTGATTTCACTGCTGTTCACTAGGGAAGTCCTTGAGAGGGAACTTCCTCTACTCATGCAGATTGGCACCTATTCTGCCACTTAGGGAAAAGAAAATCAAGGTGTTAAGAAACATACGTATGCATAATAAAAAATACTCATGTAAGCATATCTATCTAAACTATGATTTGTAAAACAAATAAATTAGAGGTAGTTAGTTTCCCAAAGATATTTTCATTTTATAAAAGGCCCATTGGAGGTGTCCTTTAAGAAATGAGCACCCTGTAAGTACCATTCAGTGGATCAGAATTTATAACTTTACAGCATATGACTCCTGTCTCTTGTATAAAGGGAGGCAGCCCTGTATACAAGCCAATGCTCTCTAATAGAGCTGTAAGGAGCTCTATACATAGGAACTGCCGGAAAAGCTACAATGAGATGGGATGGGGAGAAGCTGAGATTCCAGCCAGCTAAAGGCTGGTTGTCAGCAGGTCATCAAGAACACTGGTGGGATGATATGAATGTCTGAGAAGACTGGCAAACATGTGGATACATGGGTCTAGGATCACAGCTAAGAGAAATGTCCCCGGAATTGACTGAGCTATGATGTGGAGAGGTCCATCCTTCAGAGAAACAGCAGCCTCCCCCTCCAAAGTCCTAAAATACCAGGCCAAATTTACCCAGACAGGAATAACTCCACCTGCCCCTGAAATGTAGCTTATTCAGAGGGTGAAACCAGCAGCCTGTACAGTTTGACTTGAGAAAGAAGGGAGAGCCAGTCTCCTGACCTGTGGTCTTTGTTCTCTCTAACCCATAATTCTACACTCTACATTGTAAAATGTACATACATGGTGGTGGGATGGGGCAATCTCAGCTAGGTTTGAAGGATCACATGAGCTTTCTGGATTCAGTCAGTCTCAATCTGAAAGGGGCCTTCTAAAATGGATATGGTCTACCCTCTTCCCCTGCCTCCAACCTGGATTTTATCTTAACTATCTTAGAGCCATGGGTGTCTATCCTTTTTTTTATTTTTAAAAATTTCTATTGTTTAATCCTATTTTAAAAATCTCCAGGGAAGGTATCATTTAACAACTCCTATCAACAGTTAGGTCCTTTCCCATTCTTAGCCCATCATCATCCCACTTCTTTATTTTATATTAAAAAAATCAATTTTATTTTATCTTCAAGTCTACATTTAGCACCACCGCCACCCCACTTCCAACCCCCAACATACCTCCTTCCCCTGCCACACTTGAGAAAGCAAGAAATACAAAACTCCTGTTTTGAACATCTATTAGTCAGGTAAAACAAATTCCTACATTGGCTAAGTATGAAAAATATGCCTCAATCTTGGTCCATCTCACTTCTATTATGAGGTGGTTTAGTCTGTATGATCATAAATTCGCCAAAAAACCGAGCATAACTTGGGTGATATGTCACTTTGAGAAAAAAAAATATTTTGAGATATTTATAGTTTAAATAACAAAAATGTATAATTGTACTATATAACTGCATTTAATAAACCAAAATAGGTAAATGAAAAAAATGTAATTGAGTTCTTAAATTTTTCAATGTTGTTTGTTTTTAAAATATTCTTGATATTGTTATAAATTGTCCTGGTTCTGCTTCCTTCATTATGCCTTAGTTCATACAAGTCTTTCCAGTTTTTTTCTGAAGCCATCCCCTTCATGTCTTACAACATAACAATATTTCACTACTCCTTTATTTTAAATAGGTTGGATATTTTCAGGGGTATTCTTATTCTATTTTTCTTAATTATCTACATTAGAAATTATGAAAGACTCAGCAGCTAAGATACCAAAAGACTATGAACCAAGTGAACTCCTTTGATTCTTACATCTTGGAAGGTTTGGCTTTACCATAATGGAACAAAATGGTACTCTTAGTTGGAAGCGTCTTAGTTTCAGAAGTCTTGAGCGATGTTTAAATCTTTGGCCATATGCAGGATTGTCCCTATACCAGTGATGGTGAACCTTTTAGAGGGGTGGGTGATGTAAGAAATGTTCTCAGGCGAGGGGGAGGGGAGCAGCCTGGTCCTGCATCTCTCTGGCTTTCTAGTAACAAACTCTGGCCAACTCTGTGCTGAGGCGATGGCACACACATGTCCACAGAGAGGGCTCTGAGTACCCCCCTCTGGCATGTGTGCCATAGGTTTGCTATCATGGCTCTAATGGAATACAACTGTGGTTCAAGAAATGGTGAATGTGAAGACTTCAAGGGATCTCAGGAACATTTATGGCTACTGATTAGGAATAAAATAAGACCTAGGAGAACAATACATATGTGTACAATAATGTATAGGAAGGGACACCAGGGTCTTAAGCAATGCAATGACCACTGGTAACTTCAGAGTGGGGATGGTGAAGCATGGCTTCCTCTTCCTTGTATAGAGATGGTGGACTAAAAGTGTGGACAGAAAAATATCTTACCAAGTCTGACTAATCTATTAACTTATTTCACTTAACTTTGTTAGAAGGAAGGAAACATTTATTAAATAAACACTATGTGACTGGATCTGCGCTAAATATTTTATACTTAGTAATTCATTTGATCCTTACAACCCTTGGAGATAAGTATTATTATTATCCCCATTTTACATCCAAGGAAACTGATGCAGATAGAGGTTAAGTGGCTCATCCAAGGCCACACAGCCAGTAAGTGTTGGAGGTCAGATCTAAACTTAATCCTTCCTGACTCCAGACCCAGCTTTTTATCCACTATCTCTAGGGAAGGAAGAGTTCTACAGGAGATGAGAGAAAATCATCATTAATGAGTGGCAGCAATGTAAAGCAACAGCAACAATAAATAACCATTTAATAAATGAATGAGTAGCTTTGACCATCCTTAACCCTTTGCCTTCCTCAGTCACGCTAGGCTGGCTCTGCGTGAGACCCACAATCTGGATAAGAGTTGGTTTTTTGCCAGATATGATTCAAGTCTGGTCATGAGCCCACCCTTTCAGACATCCCTTTATCCAGCAGGGAGTAGTGATGCGTGCTAAGTAAGAGGTAGAAAACAGTAATGTCATTATTTTACTGTCTGAGTACTTCCAGGAAAGAGGTGGCTGGGTGAATGGGGCAAGACTGGAGTAGGGGATCATGGTGAGGTAGATGAGTTTAATTTTATCCAATTACTTCTTTTGAAGTCTTGAATCCATTCTGCCACTCGGGAAACAGACCCAAAGGATCATTGGTCTTTCTACCTAACCTCTCCTTCCCAAGCATGACAAGGAGAATGGTGCTGGGGAGCAAGGCTGACTCGTTTTGCAGGTTAGTATCTCCCTGAGAGCACTGTATGGAAAGGAAAGTGAAGGGAGGCTAAGTGCCCCGGTGGATAGAGAATCTAGCCTGGACTCAAGAGGACTTGGGTTCAAATATACTTGTGTGACCTTGGGAAAGTCACTTAACCCCATCTGTCTACCCTTTATCCTTCTTTCCTACATTTGTTGCTAAGAGAGAAAGTAAGGGATTTTTAAACAAAGAAAGGCAAGTAGTCTCCATAAATGTTCATAGGTCCTATCCTCATGGATTATTAAAATAGGTCTTATACTTATTTGCAAGGGTGAGCTAACCTGGACATTTCTCTGTGGCTCAGGACCCCAAAGTGAGGCCTGGGTTCTGAGGGTCCTTTTCTAGGACCCCTGTGAAAATGACCGAGGCAGATGGCCCAGTCGACTCTAATGTTACTCAGGAGAACCAAAGACTGACCATTTTTCATCTCTCTGTTCAGGCCTTTGTCTGGGAGCATCTGGGTCTGGCCCTTTGATGGACATTTTTGACCCAGCAATGTGGGTCCAGAGTGACTCATTACAGGGCAGAAACATGGAGCTGAATGTCAAGCAGGCTAGTTACTGAAAGGGAAAAAAAGGAGACCCTCTGAACATCATCGTTGGGAACTTGTTGCCACAAAAACATGTCCTTCTCCTTCCAACTATTCTGTTTACTGAGATATTGTCATGGAGGCAGGAAACATTTTGTCAGAAATACTGGGCACAAAATACAGTGGGCGCTAAATACTTAATCTTATTGGAGACACACTCCAGGGGCTGGAGGCGTGAATGGCTGTGGGGAAAAGGTCTGGGTTATATAAAGCTGCTGTAAGAAAAGATAGTTGAACCCGCCTGCCTGTCCCATCCACATGGTCAGACTTCCAGATGCCGAAACTTAAGAATGACACAAAGCTGGACCCCTGAACCCCCAGAGGAAACCACTGCTCTGGGAAAAACAGAGGAGTTGGGGAAATGCAGGGTGGGAGACTGCCTCCCACTGTTGCTGGAACAGAAGCCTGATTAGGTAACAAACATTTATTAAGGCCTGATAGAGGAAACAAAGAAGAAAATAGAGTCTCTGTCCTAAGGGAGCTTACAGTTTAGTTATGATAATATGGCTGGCCATTATACAAATTCGGATAGAAGATGGGTCACGTCCCTTACAATATTTTAACTCTACGTGTTAAACGCCTCATATTTAGATGGATTTGCTCTTTGATACCTGGCTGACAAAGGGAGTTCTCTCTTCTTGGTTTGGAGTAATAACAATAATAATAATAACTACCATTTATTGGTAGAGTGCCTACTATGTGCCAGTCCTTGGGTCTTATAAGTGCTTTATTTACAATTATTATCTCACTTGATTCTCACAACAAGCCTGGAAGGTAGGTGCTATTTTTATTCCCAACTGGCAGATGAAGAAACTGAGGCAGACAGAGGCTAAGTGACTTGTCCTAAGTCACAAAGCTAGTAAGTGTTGAAGTCAGATTTGAATACAGGTCTTCCTGACTCCAGGCCCAATGCTGTATCCATTGTACCAGCTAGACTGATCATGTCCCTGCCCTCCAAGTGAAGTAAGAGATTCGGTAATTTCAGGGGGAATGATTTAGGATTTAATTCATTGGTGGTTAGGAGCAGGGATCAATCCAGGACAAGAGATCAGGTTATTCATCATCCTTTTATTTGGCCAGAAGAACTCCTGTAAGCTCTGAGAATATAAATTCCTTGAGATAAGGAAAGGATTCATCTTGGCCTTTTGAATCTCAAACCCTTGCAGAATGCCTGGTCTATAATCAGAGCTTGTTTAATAAATGAATGAAGAATACTTCTAAAGGGATATATACTTTCCCAAAACATTTACATTATTTATTTATTTATTTTAAGCCCTTACCTTCCATCTTGGAGTCAATACTGTGTATTGGCTCCAAGGCAGAAGAGTGGTAAGGGCTAGGCAATTGGGATTAAGTGACTTTCCCAGGGTCACACAGCTGGGGAGTGTCTGAGGCCAGATTTGAACCTAGGATCTCCTGTCTCTAGTCCTGGCTCTCAATCCACTGAGCTACCCAGCTGTCCCCATTTATATTATTTTAAAATGATTTACTATAAACAGTACTGTTGATATAGTCAGCTATACTATTTCATGCCTTTTTACATTTAAATAAATAAATGCCAATGTATATATTGTTACAAGTTTTTCAAATGTTTCCATCAAGATTCTTGTCTTCTTGTGTGAACATGACTACAATGAATTCTCTTCTCATTCTTCTTAGTAAAATTTTACATTATTTCCATGAAGGCTTTTCCCACATTCTTTTAAAAACTAAATTAAAAAAAATTCAGTTATTAAGTATTTTTCTTCCCATCCCACCGCCTCCCTCTCTTCCAACTGGAAAAAAAACAAAACCCAAACCAAAAAACAAAACCTAAATGGATATATTTTCAGTGGAGCAAATTCTAATGGGCTAACTCTGAGTGTGATCAATTTGGGACAATTCCTTTTTCAGCTTTCTAAATGAGGATCTAAACAAAATTCACCTACTGGCAATAAAAAAAATAAATAGATGGATGAACCCAAGCTTGTTTTTAGGGTCTTTCATCCCAAAGATTAGTCTGAAGCACTGATATTCAATTTAATTTAATTAAATTCATTTTTTTTTACTATTTCAAGGACCTCAAATTTCATAGCTCCTTTCATTTAAGATCACAACCTTTTTATAGTTAAGTTGATAATTTCCAAGAATCACCCTGGTCAAACAAATCAGTCATCCCACTGCCAATTTGGCTAAGCTGGTACTCAGACAATAGCCTGGGTGTACATCACTGGGCTTTCCCAGAAGCCATTCCAGCTTGGGAGGACTTGTCAGAGTTTTTGTTCTGCTGGTATTGCCTTTGAGGACCCAGGGTAATTGCCAAGGTGTGATAAAGTGTCAGGAGGACTTCAGTAGAAGCAATTCAATGTGATAAACATTTATGAAGAGTTATTATGGGAGGGCTCCTCACTGCACCACTGTGGATACAAAAGTGGAAGCCATGTTGACCATGGTCTACTGGAGATCATACAACATGGCGCAGTGGAAAGAGTCAAGGCTCTTGGACTCAAGCCCCAGTTCTGGTCCAAATTGGCTGTTTGACCTCAGACAAATTAATAAACTTTTCTGATCTTCATTCAGCAACTTAGTAATTGAATGAAGGGGGAGCATGAGATCATCTCTGAGGTCCTTTCTGGCTCTAGCCATCAATGAATCTATAAATGGCCAGTGAGTCAGTAATCCCTAGTAGAAGAGGCAGGACATGTGTCTAAATATCTATGATACAAGGGAGGATGTCCTAAGGCAAAAGAAAGGTCTAAGTCTCTGATCCTGAGATCCTAGGCTCTGATGGATGAGCTTTTGCCCTAGTTTTCCAAGGAACAGGCCTCCATGTCACTTCCTGCTATTTCAAACCAAGCTTCATGAACTCTGGCATTGGGCATGGAATCAGGAAAACTTGAGTTCAAATCTTGCCTCAGACACTAGCTGTGTGATCTTGGGAATGTCACTTAATCTCTGTTTGCTTTAGTTTCTTCTGTAAAATGGGAATAAAAATAGCCCCTGCTTTGCAGAAACGTTGTGAAGATCAGATGGGATAACAATTATAAGGTGCTTAGGCCAATGCCTGGTACACAGTAAGCACTACATAAATGTCAGCTATCAGTCATCATCACCATCACCTCTCAAGGTTGTTGAGGGGATGAAATGAGATAATAGTTGTAAAGTGCTTAGTATAGTGCCTGACATTTAGTGGGTGCTTAATAAATGCTTATTCCTTTCTCTTGTCCTCTCCACCCCCTTTTTGTAGTTCCCTTTTGTTTTCTCTTTCCTCAGTCCTGTCCAACTCTTTGAAATCCCATTTGGGGTTTTCTTGGCAAAGAGATTACAGAGGTTTGCTGTTTCCTTCTTATCCAGTTTATTTTACAGAAGAGGAAACTAAGGCCAACAGGGTGAAGTGACTTGCCTAGGTAGTAAGTGCTAAGGCAGATTTGAAGTCAATTTTTGTCTTCCTGACTCTTGCCCTGACACTCTATCCACTGTCCCACCAAGGTACCTTTTGTTTTCTTCTATTAGAATGTAAACTTCTTGATGGTGGGAACCCATCACTCTTGTTTGTATTTGTATCCTCAAGCATTAGCATGGTACTAAATAAATTCATAATTTACTAATTCATTCATTCTGTGATAAACTTGAGAAGAGATATCACTTTCAGGTAGAGGATAAGAATGGGAGTATCTAGGAACATTGGAGTTGGGACTTCCACAAGTGGAGATGAAGGAGGAGAGAGGACAGGCTATTAAAATGTTGACTATGATAATTAAGGGGTTGGGGGGTCGTAAGGATGAAAGAAAGAGGGCAGCTAGGTGGGTCAGCAGACAGAGAGCCAGGCCTGGAGATGGGAGGTCTTGGGTTCAAATGTGGTCCCAGACACGTCTAGCTAAGTGACCCTGGGCAAGTCACTTAACTCCAATTGCCTGGTCCTTACCACCCTTCTGCCTTGAAAATGTTATAGTATCAATTCTAGGAAAGAAGGTAAGGGTTTAAAAAAAAAAAGAATGAATGAATGAATGAAAAGTATGTATTAAATACTTACAATGTGTCAGGCACCATGCTAGCCACTAGGGATTTAAAGATAAAAGTGCTGTGGTCCCTGCCCTCAAGGGACTTATGTTTGAATAGGGGAAGATGTCATATATATGGGGCTGTGGTCAGGGAAGGGAGTTTTGGTCTAGGGAACTACCTGAATGGTGAATGGAGCCCCAGGACAGTCCACTGTTACTCTCTTTCCAGAAATATTGATTTGAGTACTGTTCCTGGAGCCAGAGGGGAGAGGGATAGAGTCCCTGTCCCTACCCTTAAGGAATTCACAGTCTCCTTGGGGAGATGAGACAGACACACTGGAACCATAACAGGACAATCGAAGGAGGGGGCTAGAGAAGGGCCCGGTGAGTTGTATGGACAGTGAGCACTGTAAGAGTCTAGAGATGGAAGAGGTCAGTGTGGGCTGGGGTGGGCTGAGAAGGCTGAACAGAGGAGAAAGGGTTTAAGCTAGGCTTTAAAGGACAAGGAGGATTCAGTACCCACAGAAGCCACTCAATAAATGCTTGCTGAGTGATGGAATGGAGAATAAAAATAACAATACCACCCTTCATTTATGAATTATTTTTGGCTTCTTTAGTGTCGTTTCTCCTATGCTGGCAGACTATTTGCTACGTGTGAGGAAAAAAACAACCCTTGCTACTGGGATGTAGCAAGGGGGAGCCTAAGGCTGGGGTGGGTGGAGGGGGACACAGATCATTACTTCTGGATCTAAGTTTTTTAACCTATGTGGGCCTCATGCACTTGATAAGGCAGATCCAGTCAATCCTCATCCTCTTTAACCTCTCTGCAGCATTTGACACTGTCAGTCATCCCTTCCATCTTGATATTCTCTCCTCCCTTGAATGCGGTCCCCTTCCTCTTTCCTGGTTCTTCTCCCACCTCTAGGACTGCTCCTTCTTGGTTTGTTTGGCAGCCTGACTTCTTCTGCCTCCTTCCATCCCTTAAGTGGGGAGGGTTGCCTGAGATATAGTCTCCTAGATCCTCTGCTCTCTTTACACTCTCTCTACCTAAGTGCTTTCTTCACACCCGTGGCTCTGTTTCTCACCTATATGCAGATGACTCAAAGATGTATGTATATATGTATATTTATATAAAACATCTTTCTCTTTCTATATTTGGCCAGAGTATCTCTCCTGAGCTCGAGTTCTGCATCTCCATCTGTTCTGGGGACTTGCATTTGGATGTCCTTCTGTCACCTCAAACCCAACGTGTCCAAAATTGTACTCATTCTCTACCACCCCCACCAAACCAGCCTGTCCTCCCAACTCTGTTATTTTTCCCAACTGTTATTTCTTTTGACGGCACCAAGAGCTTCCTAGTCACCTCTGCTCAAATTTTTCACTTCATCCGTGACTCTTCCTTCCTTTTGCCTCACCCTCCATGTTTGATGAGTTGCTAAGCTTTGCTCCTTTAATAATATCTCTTGTATTGTCCCTTTCTACTCTCACCAAAACCATCTTGGCTCAGGCCCTTATTACTTCTTACTTGGACCCCTGTAACAGCTTCCTAATTGGTCTCTCAGTTTTCAGTCTCTCCCCTTTCCAAATTTACTCTTCAAACAGCTGCCAAAACAATCTTCCTAATGAACAGGTCTGACCAAATCATTCCCATAACATGACTTGAGGTCTATTGCCTGAAGGATAAATTAAAAAAAAAAAAGTCTTTTGCCTGGCATTTAAGGTTTCATACATTCTGAAAATCTTTGGTTCTGGCCAAACTCATCATTCTCTGATCATTTTCCCCCTTGACAACTTTTGTGTACACTATCTCCTACCCCTAGTATAGATCTTTTTTCATGTTGATATCTTTTTCAGCTGAATTCAGCTGCTTCCATCTCTTCTGTGGAACCCTCTCTCATTCCTTTTGTTAGAATGTTCATTTCCTTCTTGGTCTGTATTTCTTTTCTTTTTTCACCTATGTGGGCCTTTTCTTTTCTTTTCATTTAATTTCTTTTTCCTTTTCCTCCCTCCCTCCCTCTTCCTCCCTTCTTCCCTCTATCGTTCCCTTCCTCCCTCGCTCCCTTCCTTCCT
>NC_058130.1:402731128-402745394 GCF_016433145.1 Gracilinanus agilis
TGAGGCCAGATTTGAACCTAGCTCTCTATCTACTACATCACTTACTGTTTTACCTCCCACCCTCAGCCATGCCACTACACAGAATCAAAATCTTGGTACTGAGACATCTGAAGCCATCTAACTTAACCTCTCAGCAGGAATTTCTCTACAACATCTTCCCGAAAGGGTCATACACCTTCTGCTTGAAGTTCTACAGTGATGAGGGACTCATAATCTCCAAAGAGTCTCCAAGTTCAGCCTCTTAGACACTTATTATTGATCCTGGGCAAGGCCCTTATCTGTTTGCTCCAATTTTCTCATCTGTAAAGTGGGAATATTAACAGCATCTACCTCCCAAGGTTGTTGTGAGGATTAAAGAGATAATATTTGGGAAAAGTGATTAGCACAGTGCCCCAAACCTAATAGGTGTTTAATAAATGCTTCCTTCCTTTCTTTCCTCACTGTAAGAGTTAGAGAAAGGAGAAGTCATCGTAGGCTGGGGTAGATTAAGGAGGCTGTACAGAGAAGAAGGCGTTTAAGCTCAGTTTTAAAGGAGAAATATGATTCAGTACCCACAGAAGATGCTCAATAAATAACTAAACTTAAATGAATACACTTATCCTTCCCAAATTTCATCTTACTAGATTTAGCCCATTATTTCAACTTGTAGAAATCTTAAAAAAAAAAAAAACAATTGATTCTGTCATTCAAAGTATTTCCTAATAGATCCAATATGTAATCTTCAAAGTTGATAAATATTCTAATTATGCTTTCACTAAAATAATAAATTAAAATATTGGCCAGACCAGGATTAGTGACACTCCTCTAAAGACCATTCCATGCTAACTTCGATCTTGAATCATTCACTATTCTTTACATCCATTCATTCAACCATTTCTGACTCTGCCTAACTACTGTACTGCCATCCAGCCCAAATCTGGCCATCTTGTCCATAGGTATATTATGAGAGATTTGTCAAATGTTGCTAAGTTCAAATACCTGATGAAATAACCACATTACCCTGGGCCTCTAGTCTAGTGTAATTGCCACCCCCCCCAAAAGAAACTGAGGTTAATTTTACACTGTAGAGTAGGTGAAAGAACTCTGGTAGGTGAAAACCTCTTAAGTTTGAGGTGCTCCTCTACTATTCATTATCTGTGGAAACTTGGCTAATTATTTTTTACATCTCTGGGCCTGGGCCTTTTATCTGTAAAAGGAGGAGGTTGGATTAGTTAATGCCTAAATCTAAATTCTATGATTAAAAAAAAACCAAAACCCTTACCTTCCATCTTAGAATCAATACTGCCTATTGCTTCCAAGGCAGAAGAGTGGGAAGGGCTAAGCAATGAGTGTCGAGTGACTTGCCTAGGGCCATACAGCTGGGAAATGTGTAAGGCAAGATTTGAACCCAGGACTTTTCATCTCTAAGCCTGACTCTCAAACCACTTTTCCACTTAGTTGGTCCCCTATTTTTTTTGGTGAACCCATGTTAACCTATTCTTTTTCTAAGTACTTGTATGCCATTCCTTTTATTTTTTATTTTTCATTTATTTTAATTTTTCCCATATGTCACAATATAACATGCAACATAACAATAATATGATACATCTGATGATACCAATATGTCATAAATCATAATAAATATGCTTATCTAAGAGAAACAAATTTTCATGTTAAATAGGTCCAAAAATCTATGTCTTGGAGCTCAGTGGATTGAGAGCCAGGCCTAGAGAACCTAGGTTCTAGGTTCGAATCTGGCCTCAGACACTTCCTATTTGTGTGACCCTGGGCAACTTAACCCTTTTTTTAAACTTAACCCCCATTGCCTAGTCCTTATTGCTCTTCTGCTTTGGAACCAATACATAGTATTGATTCTAAGACAGAAGGTAAAGATTAAAAAAAAAAACCAACCTGTCTCATTCTTTTTTTTCTCATCCCTTTTAAAATGGATTCTGGAATTTTGTCAGGAATCTAAGTTAAACTTTCTGGATTACAGTTTGAAAATAACACATTTTTTCCCTTTTTTAAAAAAATTAGAATATTTTCCTGTCTCTACTCCTCTATATGTGATTTTTCAAAGATTATAGAGAGCAGCTCAGTAATTACATTGTCACATTCTCCTAGGACCTTGAGATTTAGTTCCATGAGAGCACTGGCATGAGTGTCCACCTCCTGGTAGAGAGGTGATGGACTCAAGAGTGCGGATTGAGGCCTGTTTTGTTTTTGGACATGGCCAATGCAGGAATATGCTTTGCTTGTTACAGGACTTCTGTTTTTCTTGTTTTCCTAATAAGTGGTGGGAGTGGGAGGGGAGAGAATGCAAACATGAATAAAAAATAAAACAGATTTTGAAAAGAGTGGCATGAACTCACTAAGAGATCTCTTCTCTGTCCCCTGCCCCAAGTACATTGGACTTCCCAGAGGTACTTGTATTTTAAAGGTTGTTTTTTTTTTTTTAAATTATATATATATATGTGTGTGTGTGTGTGTGTGTAAACATCTTATCTCCTTACAAAACTATTAAGATATTAAAGGCAGGCACTGTGTCTTTTTTCATCTGTGTGTCTGGCACAGCCTCTTTTAGTAGTAGGTGCATAACAAATTATTGATTTGAGCTGAGTCATTAGGTGATTGAGGGGATAATGTTGGGAAATTAGAGCCTGGTACATGCACCCACTGACCCTTAGAGAGGATTATTCCTTTACTCTTGTCCTTTATTTTTCCCTTAGAAGATAGAAAGTTAAATTCTGCAACTCTCCCCAATACTCCAAACCCACTAGTTCCAATAACCAAATGACCTTCTTAAAAGAGCACAGAGACCTGGGTTGGGGAATTCAGGAGACCTGGGTACAAGCTCCAGCTTTGCTACTAACTAGTTGTATAATCTTGGGCAAATTCTATAAGGAAGCATATAAACCAGGGGTTTGAGATGGGCTTTGAAGGATGGATGAGGTTTCCCAGAATCTGTTATTTGCTTGACCTTACCTCTTGGAATTTTAGTTTCTTTATCTGCAAAATAAGGGAGCTGAACTATCTGGGCCTTAAAATCCATTCTGGGATTAAAAATTCTATTACCCTGTAAACGATTAAGCCTCTCTGGGTCTCAGTGTCTGAAATCTGTAAAAACAAGGGTGCTGGATTAGATTAACTCTTAGGTTCCTTCCAGCTCTTAGTAGTCTAGAAGTCTATGAATCTGGGTTGATCCATTGATTCATAGTCATGGGGACATGAGGCACGGAGAGCTATTTTTGGATCTGTGTCCAGTCATTGGCCAGACCTAACCATTCCTTGTGTACACAGCCTCCTTTCCTGTGGCTTCCTTGGGGAATGGGGCTCACTCCAGCCTCTGAGCTCTGACTGGAGCCTCTGAGGACTGGCAAGAAGTGACATTCCCAGGAGAGTCCTCTCTTCCAGGGGTGGAAGTCAGAGGACTGCAGATACACATGGGAAACCCACTGGGGTGTCAGCTCATTGGAAGTCAACAGCAGAGTATCGTTGGGAAGAGGGAACATTGCAGACCCAGGGTGCACCGCAATGGGCACACAGAGCTCATCAAGAAAACGTGTCCTTTCTCACATTTACCCTCCATGACCACAACATTCTGGCTCCCACCATAGCAGCCAGAGGACTCCCTGGCTCCAGTTGGGTGGAGCCTCAATGGGGAACGTCAGTTAGAACTGGCTGAATTCCCCTGAAACCGCCTTCCTTCTGAGAGCAAAACCTGCCTGTCACGTCCTCTTCTCTCTGCATTTCTCTGTGGGACACCACGTCTTTTTCTCAGTCCTTCAGGAAATGTCTCAAGGACTGGGGGTGGTGGTGGTGGGGGGACGTGTGTGTGTACATTGTAGAGGTGGAGGGGAAAGAAGGCTCGGCAGGTTACTGGATTGGGACTGGGCCAAAGGGCTCTGCCGTGGCGTCCTGTGGGCCGTGTCTTCACAGAGTCCCCATCCTGGCTTGGCAGCCAGACAGAGAAACTCCGCAGGACCCTATGACTAATGTCTGATAATGATCAACCTACCTTTCCAGCTTTATCTCCCACTATTTGAACCCTACACTATAGTCAAACTAGTCTACTCCCCATTCCCCAAACATAGTATAATTTCCTGATGCGTGCCTTTGCTCAGGCAGCTTCTCTCCACCCTCCCAACCTGGAATGTTCTTCATCTCTACCTATCCATGCTGGGTGGCCTTCCTTGGTTTTCCTCTCGGAGGCCCCTTGTTTCCTCACTGTTAAAATGAGTCAGTTCTGTGAGAGGGTGGCTAAGATCTCTTCCACTTTTATCATTCTATGGTTGATTCTGGGAAATCTTATCCATCTTTCAAGGTTCATCTCAAAGTCTTGGTTAAATGCACCCTTAAAAGAATGTACAATCCAGAGGGCAACTATCTCTATAGAATCTTATGAGATGTCATGTGCACATGGGAGTAATTCAGTAAACACTGAATGAATAAAGAAATGCCACTTTCTAATGAAGATATCCTTGATTGCCCTAGAAGACAATGATCTCACTTGTCACTAGAGTATTTTCTGTTTGACAATCAATAGGACATTTATAGATGTCATTGGTCATTAATTCAATTCAACTCAGAGCATTTGCTGAGCCCCTGAAGTATGCCAGCCTAGATCCTGGGGATACAAAGTCAAAAATGAAATTCCCTGCCCTCAAGAAATTTCTAATCTTGTGTGTGTGTGATGACATAGTTATCTGTACACCCATGAAGCAATCAAGACAGTATATGTGGGCTCTCCTGTCTTCTCTAAACACTTTTGGGTATCTCCCCAAGATGTCATTTGGAATATACTGCAGAGAATGAATGACTATCTGAACAAGTCCAAACTCTTCCTTATGGGATGTAAACTCTCATCATCTGGGGCTTGCTTTAGTCCTCTGAAATGATCTCCCCATCCTTCCTAACATAAATTTTCTTCTCAAGCCAGGTTAGGATCTTCATTGTAGAACTCATCCCCCCTGGCAAATGATGAGAAAATAAGAGAAAGATCTCAGTTTGCTTTCTGGTTACAGGTTCACTTGGACTGACCTCTAGATATTTTACTTTTTTCTTTAAACAGATCTGGTTTCTTCAAACTAGACTTTAAGCTCTTTTAGGACAGGAGTCATGTCATACATCAGTGATGAAGTCTATGAAGTCCTGTCTAATCTTCAAAGCCCATCTCAAATAAGTGACTGTCTCCCCATACTAATCTTTGATACAAAGGACAACTCTGTTTGAAATGAGATGTCATTGCCTTGATGAAGCCTTCCCTGACTATCCTAGATAGTGATGCTAGGCATCTAATTGATACTCAGGAAATACTCATTGAACTGATAGGGAATTTAAATTCTTGATAATGTTAGTCTAAATGAAATATCCAGACACTTCCTAGCTGTGCGACCTTGGCTAAGTCACTTTAATCCCCATCACTTAGCCCTTACTGCTCTTCTGCCTTATCAATAGTTAATATTGATTTTCAGATGGAAGGTAAGGGATTGAAAAAAAATTAAAAAAAAAGGGAAAAAATCACTTACGGTTTCCCAAAGTCCAAAGACAATGAACTAGACATTATTTAATGCTCACTCTTTCAGTGGTTCCCATTCCCACACCACCCCCTCTCCCCAAGCCTACCAAAGGGAAGGCAAAACATTAGATTTCCCACATGGGTCCCCAGAGACAGACACATGGGGATGTTGAAAGGGAAGCTTCTGGTTTGAGGTTAGTGTACAATGTATAGACTTCAGTATGGTATTTTATAGGCAAGGTACTGGCTCATCCCTCTTGGTTCTCCCAACCTCCTTTCTTGTACTTTGGAAGAGATGATAAATATGGATATTCCAATGCGAAGAGCTACTGGGATTGACCAGTGGGTCCTTCAGGAGTCAGGTCCTCTCCTATCAGGCATCAGTCTCAGCTTTGCCAGTCCTCTGCAGGACATGGGGACGCTGGGAGAAGTGGTGAGAGGGTGCTGAAGGAGGGGGACATAGAAAATACCATTTATAGCCTGAAGCCATCACTTTAAACTGCAAAGGCTTCTCTGGAAGAGAACCAGACAATGTTCAGCGAGACACTCTGTGTCTGGGGAGATGGAATGCAGAATGTCACACACACACACACACACACACACACACACACACACACTCTCTCACTCTCTCTCTCTCTCTCTCTCTCTCTCATTTTCCTCCCCTTTTCCCTTTCGTGTGGAGAGAAGATGAGAATTCAGAAGTAGCCAGACCCAGAGAATACATTTCCCAAGAGAGGCCTGGAATCATGGTCTTTCTTATCACTGGCCATTGGCTTGGGGGTAGAGGGGGGATACATTAGCATCTACAATAAGGATATAACACATGCTGCATTGAGAATTTGCCTTCAGATGACTTTAGGGTAACACACAAGCAGCAAACTTCAGAAATGACATGGTGGTGGGATGGAGAGAAAGAAATTACATGGGAATAGGCCCTGACTTGGCAAGGGTATTTCATCTGCCCCTTTGGAGAGGCGGAGGTCTTCTGGTTTTTGTTTTTGAAATATATAAACCCATACCAGCATGGAGACACTAAATCTCTCCTGGCCCCTCCTCCTGCCACACACACAAACACCAAGGGCCCAGGGGGTCGCTGTCATCTGGTGCAGGAGTCAGGAACAAGCCTCTCTTCGGAACCCCTCACAGCTGCTCCCCGAGAGTCAGTCAAAGGCGCTGCTGTTGTCCTGACACCAGGCCCCGCCCCACCACAATGGTCTGGATGCCTCAAACAATGTCCCCCTGCGACTGCCAGCTGAACCATATGGACAGACCTTGGCTGGGAGTAAGAAAAAAAAAGAATGACAGAGGGAGGAATTGTAGAGTCACTGGGCTGGAAGGGACCCCGAGAGGTCATCTAGTACAACCTCCTGCCTCTGAGCAGAAGACACTAATTAAACCTTTATCATGATGGAGGTTATAATTGACGATGGTCAGCTAGTTGGATATGTGGCCCCTCTGTCCCCATGTATCCCTGGCTCAGTTTCCTCATCGGTAAAAGAGGAATAATTTGTCTTATCTACCTAACAGCAGTTGTAAAAAAGGCAAGTTAGAGTATTATATAACTGGGAGCTATTATTTGGGGGGGTAATTTGCCTCAAGCTTCATAAATGAAGCAACATAACTTTAAATTTCTGAAATATATTCTTTCCATTTTTAAAATTGCCATTTAGTGTAGCAATAACCAATTTCAGTGTGTAGAGCTTGGAAATGAGTATTAACAACACCCTAAAAGTATGCTTCTGTTTTTTCACTAATGTCTTCTCTTATAAAATGAAAAACAAAACAAAATAGAGAAGACACATTTAGTAGGGATACAACATGTGGGACAAGGAGCTGATCGTCACAGAAGACACATTAGTATGCAAAAGGCAAAATAAAAGTTTACATGAATATGTTGAAAAATAATAGGACTTTTAGGGGAAAATTACAACCTATAGTTGGAACAATATGGTGGGCTACATGGCAAGATAACAATTAAAGAGTCACTGTGGTTTTATATAGAGAAAACAAGTACAATATAGTAAGACAAGTTTGTAGCATGGGATGAAATGCTTGTTTCAAGGAACAGGGCGAAGGTGGAGGTGGGGGCAGAGAGATGGGTGGCAGAGCATCTGAGTCGGGCAGGGAGGGGGTGTTAAAGTAGAATAGAAAGGGACTGTGTAAAGGTTCCCACATCTGCAGTTAAAGGACCTGGTTCCAAACCAAGCTCATACATTAGCTTGTTGTGTGAACTGAGGCAAACAATTTCCTTATCTGTACGGAGGGAGAGGAAGTTGTTGCTAGACTATATATCCTCTAAGGTCTTCCCAACTCTGAGTCCTATTATCCAATGTTTTTGGATGTTCTTAAATTTTCCAGAGTACATGTGTGTAGGTAGTTAAGTGGCACTGTAGATAGAGCACCAGGCCTTGAGTCAGAAAGACTTCTCTTCTTGACTTCAAAACTGGTCTCAGACATTTATTGGCTTTGTGACCCCGAGCAAGGCACTTAATCCTCTTTGCCTCAGTTTCCTCATCTGTAAAATGAGCTAGATATCAAAATGGTAAATTCCTCTAGTATCTTTGTCATGAAAACCCCAAATGGAATCACAAAGAGTCAGATAAAACTGAAATGACTGAACAACAACAACGCATGTATGTACTATGCAAGGGTTTGTGCATGGTTGTAGAGCAGAAGTCGATAAATTGGTCTACCCAATGGCAAAGAGTAAGGTTTCCCCCAAATTCTCTGGTTCCTAATGGAAGACACCTGGGCTATTTATTATCTGGGAGGCTGTGAATTCAAAGCAGTACAGGAGGCTAAAAGTAAAAAGCTTAGAACTGCCAGGGATCCCTCACGGAAGAACACAAATCAAAGAGTTAGGAGTCATTGACTGGTGTCATTAAACTGGCCCTAACCATAGGCAGCACTGAGAAGATAACCTGAAAAGGGAGCCACAGTTCCTGCTTTCAAGGCATTCACATCCAAATAAGAGGAGACAACTCATATAGGAGATTTCAGCTTACAAGGAAGATGAAAAGGTCCAGTGGTCTTTAGGGTCCAGAAGAGGCAATTCATTATCTATTCACCACTTGCCCCTTTATACGGACTTACTGGCTGGCCACAGTGCCTGGGATCTTCCCCATTAGGGTTGTCTCTCTTAGCTAAGGCATTATTGCATGGGCCCTGGGTTTAATAAGCTAAAATATATCCTGTATATTTCTCAAGAGTCAGTGTGGTACAGTAGCTAGAGAGCAAGTCTTGGAGGAAGGAAGATCTAAGCTCAAGACCAACCTCTGACATATAATGGATGTATTTGTTGTTTTTACAGTCATGGCTGATTCTTTGTGACCCCATTTGGGGTTTTCTTGGCAAAGAAAATGGAGTAATTTGCCATTTCCTTCTCCAGCTCATTTTATAAGTGAGAAACTAAGGCAAACAAGGCTAAATGATTTGTCCAGGAACACATAGTACAACAAATGGCTGAGACTGTATTTGAACTCAAGAAGAGAGTCTTCTTGACTTCTGACCTAGTGCTCTATCCACTGGGCCACCTAGCTGCCCTAATGGGTGTATGACCTTAGGCAAGCCATTTAATCTCTTCCAGATTCAATGATCCTCTAAGGATCATTGTGGAGATCAAATGAGATTATATGTATGGTACTTTGACAACACCAAAATGTTATGTAAATGCTAGCTATTATTACTGCCTCTGGTGTGGTATTAGGCAAATCTCCTCCCATCTCTGGGCTATAGTTTTATCTATCTGTAAAATGAGGTGCAGCTAGGTAACTCAGTGGATAGAGAGTCAGGCCTGGAGATAAAAGGTCCTGGGTTCAAATTTGACTTTAGATCCTTCCTAGTTGTATGACCCTGGGCAATTTACTTAACCCCCATTTGTCTAGCCCTTATTGCTCTTCTGCCTTGGAACCGATACACAGTATTGATTCTAAGACAGAAGGTAAGGATTTAAAAAAGAAAGAAGGAAAAGAAAAGAAAAGAAAAATGAAGTTGAATCTGGCCTCAGACATTTCCTAGCTATGTGACCTTGGGCAAGTCACTTAACCCCAACTTCCTAGCCCTCATCACTCTTCTGCCTTGGTACTGATACCACAGTATTGGGTCTAAGACAGAAGGTAAGGGCTTTAAAAAAATCATATGAAACTGATGAAGTCCCCTCTAGCTGGGCAGACTTGGAAAAGGGAAGTTCATAACCTTGGAGACTTTCCAGGAGGAGCAGGCCAGGGTTGGACACTGGGCAGCATGAGGGCCCCAGGCACCTGGGGCTGGGGCTACTGCCAAGAGAGCAGAGGACACTGAAAGGGGCTAAGGGCATAGAAGACAAATTGCCTACTCCACAATTCTGCTGAAGGCCGGCTGACCCTGACCATCCAAGTCCTTCGGCCTGGCCAAGGGGAAGCTGAGTGGGGAAAGAAGGGAGGGAGGGCAGCTGCCCTCCAGAGCTCAGCATTCCTACTAAGCTCTATGCACGCACCAAGGCCCCGGTATAGGACAGAGGGAGCCAAGGAGTCTGTGTGGGCTGGCCAGCTCAGCTGAGAGTGGCAAGAAGAGCTGAAATCGTAGCCCAAGTTGATGCTGAACTTTGGAGAGGCTGGGGTGTCCCTTAACCTTGCCAGCTCCAAGTTCACCATTCCCCAAGGACTTGACAACCTGTCGCTTCAAAGCACTAGGCAGCTGATGCCAGCCTGTCTGGCCCTACCCAGTGGGCCAGAGACCCTGGGTACCAAAGAGCCAAAGGGGCAGGCAATCTCTGTAGAAAGGAATGGAGTCCTGCCTTCTCTCAAAGTTCTTAGTGGTCTTATGTGCCTGGACCTCCATCTTACTTTAGATTTCTCCTTTTCCCACACCTGTTGACCTCCCATGAGGCAGCCAATTTCCAGGTCACACTGTTCTAAGCAGTCTGTATATATGTTTGTGTGTGTGTGAGAGAGAGAGAGGGAGAGGGAAAGGGGGAAAGAGAGAGAGAGAGAGAGAGAGAGAGAGAGAGAGAGAGAGAGAGAGAATGAATGTGAACAGATCATCTTGAAAGTATTCCTTAGTAGGAATCCTTTGTTTTTAACTCTAGAGATGGTCAGAATTTAATATAACCACAACTGCTTAAGAGTTCCTTTGAGTTCTTGTGGCTCTTATGGCTTGTGGAATGAAGTTTATGTTTCCATCTTGTTCAGAGCACCATAATTATTTCTAAAAGGAAATGATATTAGAGATTTCTGCAGTAATTTTACTTGTGGCATGGCTGGGCTTTCACATGGAACTAGAGAGAACCAAATCCTTCAAACTCCTCTAAGCCTCCCAGGGCTAAACTCAGACTATTTAGCTTTTTACCTCTTCTTGGCTGAGATGGTCTGGGTTAAATGTGTGGAGAATCTTGAGCATGTCATGGCAAGGCTGAAGGGTACCAACTCCTCTGAGGAGCAGAGAGCCATTATAGGGCCACCTTACCCACAAGAGGAAGGGATCTGAGGAATCACAAGACCATAGTCTAGAGCTGGGAGGTACCCTAGAGGTCATTCAGTGCAATCTTCTCTTTTACAGATGAGGAAACTGAAGCCACTGGAGAAGGTGAGTGACTTATGCATAGTCACACAGACAATTAATGGGACAGCTAAGATTCCAAATGACATTACTAGAGAACCTATGTGAGAGCTGGAACACTGTTCAGTCAGGAAAACTTGGATATGAATCCCATCTCTGACACTTACTAGCATGACAATGCTAGTGATCATGACCATGGACAAGTCACCACTAAACCTCAGTGTCTTAATCTATTAAGTAAAAGGTAATAATAACTATGAAACTTAGATAATCTTTGTAAAATGCAAGCTTCTTGAAAGTAGAGACTTTTGTTTTTTGACCCTTGTAGTCCTGGTGGAGATTACTTGGCACATAGTGAGCATTTAAAAAGTGTTTATTTACTGATTGCAAATTTCAGTATATTTAGAAATGTCTGTTACCATGACACGGCAGAATCATACAAGTTGCTGAGAAACAAGGATTGCCAAGTCAATTCCTACTGATTCTTAATAATAATAATTTATATTTATATTTTATATAGTTCCTACTATGTGCCAGGCACTGTGCTAAGTGATTTACAAATATTATTTTGCTCTTCATAACAAAGTTCAGAGGTAGGTGTTATTATTATCTCCATTTCATAGATGAGGAAAGTGAGGCAAACAAGATCCATGACATGCTCAAAATCATGATTATTAAGTGTCTGAAGCTGAATTTGAACTCAGGTCTTCCTGACTCCAGGTTCACCACTCTTTCCACTAATACCATTCAGACTTTAGCTCCTCCTATTTTTTTAACTCTTTACCTTCTGCCTTAGAATTGATACTAACTATAGGTTTCAAGGCAGAAGAATGGTAAGGGCTAGGCAATTGGAGTTAAGTGACTTGCCTAGGGTCAACCAGTCAGGACATGTCTGAGGCCAGATTTGTCTTCCTAATTTTTATAAGAATATTGGCCAACATGGGGGCAGCTGAGTGGCTCAGTGGATTAAGAAGGAGGTTAAGAGAGTAGGTTCAAATATGGCCTCAGACATTTCCTAGCTGGGAAAGTCATTTAAACCCCAATTCTTAGCTTTTACCATTCTTCTGCCTTGGAACCAAATACACAGTATAGAATCTAACATGGAAGGTTAAAAGTTTAAAAAAAAAGAAAAGAAAAAAGTAATATTGGCCAAGATAATGATGATAGAAAATGCTTGCAATTACATATCACTTTATGCTTTACAAAGTGCTTTAGAATAAAGCAGATCATTTGGTTTTCCCACTAAACCTCTGAGATTAGCAGGTATCATTACCTTCATTTTGCAGAAGAAGAAACAGGCTGATAAAAATGAAGTGATTTGCCCAAGGATTGAAGGACAGTTCTGGGTCTAAAACCCAGGTCTTTTGACTGGAAGGCCACTGGCCTCTTTTCATTATCCTGTGAATGTTCCCTCTTCTCCAAAATATTCCCCTTTTCAGTCACCCAAGGGGATCCACCGGGGGGGAAGGAGGGGGCAAGCCAAGAGGAGACAGACTTCTCCCCTCCCTCCTCCCTCCCAGGCTCTGAACTCTGCTGCTGGCTCCACAGGTCACTTTCACAACCCAGAACAAAAATCTCACTAGATACGGCAACAGACCGACTGGCTCCAGCCACCCTCACTGGCCAGACAGAGACACACACAGACACACACAGAGAACCAGGCCCTGTTATCTCGACTCCCCAGCCCGTTTCCTATCCTTCTCAAACACCAGATTTCTTTCAGTCTGGCCTGCCTCTCCCAGTCGCCACCCACTGCCACTGGCCCCTGGGGCCCAGCCAAGTCTCCTGTTCCTTCTCTGCCCCAGAAGGCCTCCCCCTTGCCCAGCTGTGTTACTGGTCTACCCTTCCCCCCTTCTTCCCATCCAGCGGCACCCAGTTCTCTAATCTAGCTGCCTCCAGAGAGACCCCTTTTCCCCAAGATCCCCTGGGAAATGTGCCCCTTTGGAGCCCGATCCCAGATACAGGCATTGTCTGCACACACACACACACACACACACACACACACACACACACACGCAGCTGACAGGACTGCAGGCATGGATGATGGCTCTGGGACTAGGGATAGGAGGCATTGGTGGGGGGAGAGCACCTAGCAAGAAATCACTCCCAACAATCAGCCTTGTGCCAGCCTTGAACCCTAGGCTGGGATCTGGGGGTGGGGGAGTGTGGTGTAACCCTGGAAGATGGAGCAGGACTTCTGGACACACTGCTTTGCACATAGTAGGAAACTAGTCAAGATTTCTCCGTCAGAGGTAGAGGAAGAAAGGAAAAAGAGGCCGTCGTGCTCATGAAATATCAGGGATGATACCACAAACTCCTGAGGCTGGTGGGAGCCCTTGAGAGGGAGCAGGGAGAGCCCTAGAGAATGGAAGGAGGGAGCCCTGAGTGTTCCTGACCCCTCACCTCACCAGACACCTTCTTTTTTCCTTTAATCACTGTCTCTCCAGCTCCCCGGCACAGAGGGACCCCCCCCCCCCACTCCAATCAGTACCCTGGCCCCTGCCTCCTCCTCAGAGCTCCAGGCAGTCCATTCCGGCGTCCCACCATCCTAGACATATATGTATTTTTTTTAAAAGCTTCCCCTTTATTCGGCAAAGGAGCCAAGAAGTCTGTGTAGCACAGCCAAGTTTACAGGGGGGAGAGAAGCGAAACTAACACCAAAGAGGTGCATGTGGAAAGGCACCTTAGGAGGCATTTCTCCCCTTCCCCCAGCCTCTGCCACCTCCCACTCTTTGTGATACTGAACCTGAATCTGAAATGAGGCTGCAGCCACTGAAATGTATAGCGCTGGAGATAAATCAAGGCTATAGTGGGGGAAGGGGGGGGGGAAGAGGGTGAAAGGCTCAGCAGCAGGGGGTGGGGTGTTAAAACATAGCTGCTTCTCTCCTCCAGGGGGATGCTGGGGCTAAGCGGGAGAAACCCTAGCCTGGCTTCTTCGTGATTGAGTAACACTGGGCTGCTTCAGCCTCACACTGTCAGGTCTTTATGACCTCTTAATTATTTAGAAGGCTATAAATGAGATGAGCTGCGGGATTTTTCTTTTCCCCCAAGGGCTAGTGGCCTGGTCTTCCACACTCTCTAGCCAGGGAGGATATGAATGGTGAAAGAGGGGATTTGGACCCTCCCTTCCTTCCTCCCCTCCTTCCCTTTTTTCTTTTCTTCCTTCCTTCCTTCCTTCCTTCCTTCCTTCCTTCCTTCCTTCCTTCCTTCCTCCCTTCCTTCCTTCCTTCCTTC
>NC_058130.1:402750309-402833107 GCF_016433145.1 Gracilinanus agilis
CTTCCTTCCTTCCTTCCTTCCTTCCTTCCTTCCTTCCTTCCTTCCTTCCTTCCTTCCTTCCTTCCTTCCTTCCTTCCTTCCTTCCTTCCTTCCTTCCCTTTGGCTTACTTGGGACTTGAAAAAGCCCGGTGTCCTCCTTCCTTTCCAAATGCCCCTATTGGCAGATCCTGTCAGCCCCAGGGAAAGCTTGACCTGTTTGGCCAGTTTTAGCCAGGGTGGTTTACACCGGGGAATCTCTACCTGCAGGAGATAATAGTGAGTACTATAAGTGAAGCGTTTGAAGGTTTGCAAAGCCATTAAAGGAGGGCTACAGGACATCATTTACTCCTTACAAGAATGCTGAGAAGCATTATTAGCCCCATTTTATGCTTGTGACTTACCTAAGGCCACACAGTTAGCCAAAGTAGTTCTGGACTTAAACTTAGGTATTCTCACTCCTAAACTATTGCTTCCTCCCCCACCCCAACCTAATATGATGTTGCTTCATGATAGTCATGAAAAAAACCCAAACCTGTTTCATCCATCAACTTAATTTCTGCCCCTGCCTAAACTTTATGCCAGGTGCCTAAGAAGAAGCACAGATTCGAATCTCCCTTGATTTTACATAGACAGTGAAAGGTAAAGTTGTGTGTTAGAGAGAAACCTGGATTTGAATCTTAGCTCTGATAATACCTATGTGATCTTGGGCAAGTCACAACCTCAGTTTTTTTTCATCATCCTAAGAGGGGTTAGACTAGATTAACTCTAAGATGCCTAAAGCTATTATCCTATGGTCAGAGTATTGAAGTAAAGAAGCTATGGAAAAGAGATATAGGGCATTGGGCCATCTAGGAACTCTCCTTGGGTGTCTGAGAACAGCTTCCCATTGTATACATTACAAGCTGAAAGTCGACTTCAAGGAGGAAGGGAAGGAGTTAACAGTGCCCAGAGCCTCCTGCAGAGCTCCATTCTGGAAACCTTCTCTGAATTCTTTTGGTCATGAAATGATGGGGGAGAGAATGCTGCAACTGTTTAGTCTGCAGGGGAGGTGGCTCCTGCCCAGGCATCTGGATGTACTGTCTGTCATTCAGCAAACATCACAGAAAGGAACTGAACCAACCATCCCTTGTCATCTCCTCTCACCAGCCATGCTGCTGCCCCTCATCAACACACCTGGGAGAGAGGCAGGGAGGGAGGGAGTACAGAGAATATTATTTCACTTTTAAGCAGTAAGGAAACTTAGGCCCACAAAGCTCAAGTGACTTAGTGTTAGCCACATGGCTCATCAGATATGGGGGCTAGGATTCAAATATAGGCCTCCTTATTCCAATTTCAGAGTAAGAGGAAGACTGGCCTGGGGGAGTCAGGAGACATGAATTCTAGCCCTAATTCCACCACTAAGTCACCCCATAACCTCAGCCAAATCATTTTCCTGCTCCCAGCCTCAGTTTCTTTTTTTTTTTTGCAAAATGATGGAATTATTGGGTAAATGAAAAGCTAATGAAGATCCTAGAGAGAAGAAAATGAAACATATGCCCTCCCTTCAAAGCAGAGAGGTCTGGGTCTAGTAGGAGACAATATTGTATCCATTGTCAGATGCAGTCATAGTATATCTAGGGTTTTTGTTTAATTGTCGTGTGTGTGTGTGTGTGTGTGTGTGTGTGTGTGTGTGTGTGTGTGTGTATGTGTGTAAATAACCTTTTCTTCCTGTCTTAGAATTAATATTAATTACTAGTTCCAAGGCAGAAGAGCTGTCAGGGCTAGGCAATGGGGGTTAAGTGACTTGCACAGGGTCACACAGCTAGGGAGTGTCTGAGGTCATATTTGAATCCAGGCCCTTCCATTTCTAGGTCTGGCTCTCAATCTACAGAGCCACCTTGCTACCCCCAGGGTAACTGAATTTTTAAAAGATGCTTTCCAAACAGTTAAGGAAAAGAAGATAAGATAAAACAAATTCAGGGGGAATGGAATCAGCCAGTTACAGAAATACAGTTATAGAGGAAACTGCCCCAAATCCTGGTAGAGCTTTGGATGGATTATCAGAAGTGACCATGACAGATCAGCCTCATTCCTGCTTTGGGCCCCTTTTCTTCAGAGAAAGGGTGACAGGCTAGATATTTCACACTCATTCCCACCTCCAAATCGTTGTTCATGTTGTTCCCTCAGCCTGGAATGTCCCCAGGAATGTCTCCCTCCCTCCCTCCCTCTGTGCTTAACCCAATCCTACTCATCCTTTATGATCTGGCTCAAGTTCCACCCACTCCATGGAAGCTTTCCTTAGCTATTCCCCACCTCCCCCCTAAGCTATTCTTGTAATAATGATAATAATAATAGCTAACATGCACATAAGACTGAAAGTACTGCAAAGTGTTTTACATGTCAGCTTGTGATCCTCACAACAACAGTCCTGGGAGGTAGAAGCACCTGAAGGTGCATTTTACAGATGAGAAAACTAAGGCACACTGAAGTTAAGTGACCTGCCTAGGGTCAAAAAGCTAGTGAGCATCTGAGGTGGGATTTGAACTCATTCCAAGTCCCGAGTGTAATCTATTAAGCCCCTTAGCTGCCTATGGAATGACAAGAACACAAGATTTGGAGGCAGAGGTTGAGTTCAGATCCTAGTTCTAATACTCACTGCTTGTATGTCTTTAGAGAAGTCACTTACCTCTCTGGCCTTCATGTCCCATCTCTGCAAAATGAGGGACTTGGACTAGGTCTAAGCTCCCTTTGGGTTCTTTCTTTCTCTTCTTCTTTCTATAACCTTTACTTTCTGTTTTAGAATTGATATCTGTTCCAAAGCAGAAGAGTGGTAAGGGTTTTGCCCAGGGTCACGGAGAAATCCCATGATCCTTCTCCAATGATCCTACCCTGCTTTCTTCACTAATCTCTCTCTAGCCAATATCACCTTATTCTCAATGGCAACACTCAATACCATGACTTTATGGCATAAAATATTCTATTTTAGGGGGAGGTGGCAACATTCCATGTGTATAGAGATTCCTAAGGAGGAATACCTCTCTTCCTGAAAAGACTTATATACAACTATTTGGCAATTTCCCCTTTTAAGAATGTCAGGGGAGAGGGGGCATCTGGGTGGCTCAATGGACTGAGAGTCAGGTCCAGATAAGGGAGGTCCTGGGTTCAAATTTGGCCTCAGATGCTTCCTAGCTATATGACCCTGGGCAGTCACTTAACCTCCATTGTCTAGCCCTTACCACTCTTTTGCCTTAGAACCAATTGGTTCTAAGATAGAAGGTAAAGGTTTAGAAAAAAGAAAAAAAAAAGAACATCAGAGCAAAACTTGAACCTAAATCTTTCAGACTCTGTGGACTGCTCTCTACCCACTATAAAAAGGTGCTTCTTAATTTCTAAACAACTATTTATGCCATGGAATGGTAGAGAAAGAATGGTAAAGGCCCTCTAATCTAACTTTCTCAAAGTCTTGACAAATCAGGAAACTGAAGAGCAGAGGAGGAACCTGATTTTTCCAAAGACAAGTTAGTGACAGGGATTAGTGACATGGCTGGTGGACCTTAGAACTCAATGAATATATCTGGAGTACCCACTATGGACAAAGCACTATATCAGGCTCCAAGGGAGTCACAAGTAAGACATAGTCATAGGATCATTGATTTAGAACTGTAAGGGACTTCAGAATTCCCAGTGTCCTCAGGATACCAGGAATCGAAGAAGGTTCAGAGAGTCAAGGAATTTATTCTAGGTCACACAGGTAGTAAAAGGCAGAATCAGGATTTGAACTCAGATATTCTGACTCCAGATTGGTGCTCTTCACTCTACCATGTTATCTTGCCTTAAGGAGGTTATAATTAAGTAGAGGAGGTAAGATATGGACATGAATAACTATAATGCAGAGTAGAATGGGATAAGTTAGGAGTGGTCCAAAGAACTATGAGAGTTCAGAAGAGGGAGAGATCATTTTCTTCCATCAGGGAAGGTTTCATGGAGGAGAAGCCATTTGAGTGGGGCTTTACTAGATGGCTAGGCTCCAATAAGTGGAGATGGGTGTAGGTGGAAGAAGAGGGCTTAAGGAATTCTGGCCCTAAGTAATGGAATAACAATTTATAAAGAAAGAGAGTTATTAGAGGGTAAGGTGAGTAAAGGAGAAAAATTTGAGAAATGGCTGAAAGTTGGTTGGGGGACAAATTGTAGAGGAACTTAAATGCCAGTTTAAGAAGTTTAGACTTTTAAAAATAGTTAACAGGGAGCCACCAATGGATTTTGAGCAGGACAGTAAAGATGAATCTGGTGATGAAGTGAAGAAGAGATATCAGACTCATGCCTGAGTATGGCCTGAACCAGATCAAAATAGAATTGGGAAATGTTTAACATGATAAATAAAAATAAAACACAACATAGATAATGGTAATTTGTGGTTTTTCAAAGTCAATAAATAGCCCACAAGGATCCCTCTTTTTTGAATTTGATACCACTGATGTACAAGATCTGAGGAAAGAGAAACTGGAAGCAAAGAGATTAGTTTCAGAAGGCTGGGTAAGAGGTAATGGGATATCAAATTAGGATAGGAACACTAAGAACAGAAAAGAGACATCTGTGAGACATATTTTGGAGGCATAATGGACAGTACATAAGAAGGGGGGACCAGGGAGAGGAGGAAGGAAATGGAAGAAGTCAAAGATGCCTCTTGAGATTTGGGTCTAGGTAAATGAGGGCATGGTGGGACCATTCATGGAAAAAGGCAAGTTAGGAGGAAGGGAACATTTAGGGGCAGGACATGAGTTTTATTTTGGAAATGTTATGCTTGCAGCACTGCTGAGACTTTATAGATGAAGATAATAAGAAAGTAGCTGGACAGTTAAGAGTCAATGATGTTAGTTCTTTGTTTTGAGGAGGTCCAATGACACCAGTGAGATGATGTCTGACTGGGGCATGAATTGGATTTAATTGAGGCAGAGTTGCACAAAGTCATCAGCTTCATTCTCTCTCCTAGATTCATCGAAGTCCAGTGGCAAGACAAAAGTTAGGAAGAATGGTGATGGCCCAGGAAACACTAGATGACCTTGACAGTCTTTCATATCTGATCAAGTTGTAGGTGCTCCACAGGGCTCGCTTCAGCTATCTTTGTGCTATTGGAACAAATTATTCTCATCCATTCATTCCACCTGGAGAAGTCTTCACATGCTTGGGGTAGACATCTCCCTAACTCATTATTGGTTCATAGACTTGTTGATTTAACAAGTGCCTACTATGTGCCATATGCTGTGGTAAGCACTGGGGATACAGAAAGAGGCAAAAGACAGACCCATACCCTCACGGAAGTCACAGTCTAGAGCACTGGACCTGGAGTCAGGAAGACCTGAGTTCAAAACTAGCTTCAGACACTGACTAGATGTGTGATTCTGGGTAACTCGCTTAACCTTTGTCTGTCCCAATTTTCTTATCTATAAAATGGAGATCATAATAGTAAAATACCTCTCAGGGTTGGGATCCTGTTTGTAAAGTGCTTCTCAAACTTTAAAGTGCTATATAAATACTAGTTATTATTATTGCTAATAACATTATCAATAATAATCATTATATTTAATAATAAGGACAATGATGACAACGATGATGATGACAAATTTATACATTATACAGAATCAGAGACAGAGATTCAAGAATCATCTGCAAAGAGGTGGTAGGGGATTGATATCCTAGGAGCAATTAAAATTGATGAGGGAGAAAAAGTCTGAGAAAACACCTAGGAAGAAAGGTTTAGATCTCTAAATTGGCATATAGCAGGCTCTATTTTATGTAACCAGTATGTTTCAAGACCTGTTGTATAAGTTGAAAAACAACAATAAATTCCATTTTTTGATAAATATTTCTTAGACAAACAATTGTAGGCACTTTATGAATTTTCTTAGGCTCTTCAGAGCTACCCAGCATTACTACCTTTTCTTTTTTTAATCCCTTAACCTCTATCTTAGAATCAATATTGTGTATTGGTTCCAAGGCAGAAGAGAGGGAAGGGCTAAGCAATGGGGGTTAAATGACTTGCCGAGGGTCACACAGCTAGGACGTGTCTGAGGCCAGATCTGAACCCAGGACTTCCTGTCTCTAGGCCTGGGGTTCTCAATCCACTGAGCCACCCAGTTGCCCCTGGCATCACTCCTCTTGCACTCTGGGGCCATAATTAATAACTAAATAGCATTAATGAAAACAAGAGAAGCCCTGCTCTGACTCGGACATGATTTGTTAAAGGGGAGAACTCTGGACAAAGACTAATGCAGAGTTAATGCTTGGCACAAAACAATGAGAATGAGTGTAAATGAGTGAATGCTGCTTGGGGAAATGGCACAGATTCAGTAGAAAGTCTTATTTTACTTATTTTTTTGCCTTTATTTTTTCCAACTTCCAGTACGTATACCTGAATTCATGTGTGTTGAGTTTGCATAAAATGAGATCCTACTGTTTTTCTACTTTATCCTACTAATTTATGGGACAGCAGGAGGAAGCACAGCTAACAACAAAGAGGCACAATAAGGAAGTTAGGAAAAGACCCTGGAGTGTAGTGCCATAGAAACCAAAGGAAGGGTGAGTGGCAAGAAAAGGACTTTTGTTGTTCAGTTATTTTTTAGTCTTTTCTGACTCTCTGTGACCCTATTTGAAGTTTTCTTGGCAAAGATACTGGAGTGGTTTGCCATTTTGTTCTCCAGCTCATTTTACAGATGAGAATACTGAGGCAGACAGAAATTAAGTGATTTATCCAGGGTCATACAGCTAGTATATGAAGCCATAGAAGAACTCAGGTCTTTCTGACTCCAGACCTAGCATTTTATCTACTGTGTCACTTAGGGGTCTCCAATTTCTAGATCTGTTGGCTTTTCCCTAGTCCTTACACTTCTTGACCTCTCTGCAGGGCCTGAGTTTGTTGGCCATCCCTTCTTCCTAAACACTTTCTTCTCCTTGGTTTTTTAGTTCTCTGGCTGCTATTCCCAGACTCCTTTATTGGACCATCATTTGTGTGCCATTCCCTGTGCATAGGATGCATGTTAGGACTCTGTCCTGGGCCTCCTACACACTTTCTTGATGATATCTTTAGCTCCTACAAGTTCAACTATCATCTCTACATGGAAGACCATTAAATGACTTAAAAAAAATTCTAACCTTCTGTCTTGGAATCAATACTAAGTTTCAGTTCCAAGGCAGAAGAGTAGCAAGAGCTAGGCAATATGAGTTAAGTGACTTACCCTGGGGAATGCAGCTAAGAAGGATCTCAGGCCAGATTTGAACCTAGGACCTCCTGTATCCACTGAATCACCTAAGCTGCCCTTGTTATTCTATATCCATACTCATTCCCTCTCTTGAATCCTTCCTGTATCACCTATTGGACATCTCCAACTGGAAGCTCCATGGGCTTGTCAAACTTCATATATTTAAAAGAGTAGTGTCTTGTTTTGTTTTGTTTTTATATTTTTAAACCCTTAACTTCTGTGTATTAGTTCCTGGGTGGAAGAGTGGTAAGGGTAGGCAATGGGGGTCAAGTGACTTGCCCAGGGTCACACAGCTGGGAAATGTCTGAGGCCAGATTTGAACCTAGGACCTCCCGTCTCTAGGCCTGGCTCTCAATCCACTGAGCTACCCAGGTGCCCCAAGAGTAGTGTTTTTTTAATGTATATATACATATGCATACATATATGCATATATTTTAGGGTCATATATATAATGGATTTTGCATATCCATATATTTCTATATCTACCCTTTATTTCTTTTTTAAATTTAAATTTTGCTTAAATTTTATTTTTATCATGCAAAACACACTTCCATATTGGTTGCTGTTGTTAAGGACACGCTCAAAGAAAGCCAAGACTGAGAAATAAAACTGTAAATACACTGATGTGAAAGATGGTATGCTTTGATCTACATCCATCCAACTCCAACAGTTCTTTCTCTGGATCTTTCCTTTATTTCTCCTACAACCCTTCTTTATTCCTGCCTGCCTTGTTTTTGTTGTGGCCACTACCCTTCTTCCAATGATCCGGATGGACAACTTTAGCTGTGTTCAGCTCTTCACTCTTCACCTCTCAGGCCAGATCTTGTCCAATCTTACCTCCATAATATATCTCAAATCAGTCCCTTTTTTCTGTATTCTCACAGCTATCACCCTGGTTGAGGCTTCAGTCTTGGCTTCTCACTTCTAATTCAGTAGTGAAGGAGAAGAGAGAGAACAATGGCTTGCGATGCTAGTTGGGCAAAAGGTTGTTTGCTTTTTAGTGACAGGGAGACCTGTTTGTAGAAGGAGGAGCCATTGGAGAGAGACTGAAGTAGAGGAGGGAGGAAGGGGAGAGAGATAAAGTGACTGAAAGGTAGAGACTGATTGAGGGGTAGAGGCAGAGACTGAGAGAATGATCCAGGAGGAGAGAGCACTGGTTTGGGATCCAGGACCTGAGAAGAGATATTAGTTTTAGCAAGAGACAAGGAACAAAGACAGGATTTGAGGCATGGAGGAGGGGAGGTTGTCTTTCATAGGACAGTTACAGGGACTGGATATGATAATATAGGTGAAAAGGCTCTGAAAATTGTAAAGTGATATATGACTGCAAAAAAATCGTGTAGTTGCTGCTGTTGCCAACAATGAGGGAGGCTGCCTTCTGTAGAGATAAAGAGGGCAGATGCCTACATGGTGTGATCTGAGAGGCAACAGGAAAGTCTCCTGTCCCCAATCTCTTTGTCACCAGCATGTTACCTTGCTTTAGATTCCACTATTAGCCACTCTTTTGATTAAAGCACTGAGTCTCTTTCACCTACATTATCTCTTTTGCTCTTAACAAACAACCTTGTGAGGGAAACTGGCTATTATTATCCCTATTTTACAGGTGAGAAAACAGAGGTCCAGATTTGTTAACTGACCAAAATCACACAAGGAAGTCACAAGTAAGATTAGTACCTTATTCTCCTGCTCTCTAATCTAGAGTGTGTGTGTATGTGTGTGTGTGTGTGTGTGTGTGAAATTTTCCTTCCTGATCATGAGTTGAGAGCAGATCATAAGAATGGGGTTTATATGTGAGAGAGAAGGGAGGGATCATTTTGGAACTTTTATTGACCAGGAAAGGCAGTCTAAGCATAAAGTTCCTGGGCTCTTGTGGATTAGGAGGATGCTGGGGAGTAAATAAAAGGAAGAAAAAAAGAAAAAGTATCTATTACTATCATTGAGTCACATTTTGTTCTCTTCTTTTCTAACAAGACCTGCCTGTAGTCAAAGATATCATCTGATTCTCCTTTTTCCTCCCAATTATGAATATGTGTCTGGGTCTCCTTTGAACCAATTACAGTGGTGGGAAAGGCCTATTGCAGGGTAGAGGCTCTTCTTGTAAACTCTTTCCTTTAGCACTGAGAAAAAATAAACTGACCAGCTGCAGATGCTGCCAATTCTCATTCTTTAGAAAAGATGTCATAAAAAGATGCTGGGTTTTGAAGGACCTAGGTTCAGATTTGAGAGGCTAGTAGGGTAAAAGTTTGTTTGCTTTTTAGTGATAGGGAGACATGTTTGTAGAAGGAGGAACCACTGGGGAGAAACTGAAGAGGAGGGAGGAAAGGAAGAGAGATAAAGAGACTGAAAGGTAGAGATGGACTGAGAGGCAGAAACAGTGACTGAGAGAATGATCAATGGAGCAAAGTCTAGGAGGAGAAAAAAGGGAATAGGGATCCAGGCTCCAAGGAGATATATTAGCTTTAGCATTTGAGAATGAGCAAAGACAGGATTTGAGGCGTGGAGGAAGGGAGGTTGTTTTTTGTAGGATTGTTACAAGGATTGGATGTGATAACATAGGTGGAAATGCTTTGAAAGTTGTAAAGTGATATATGCTCAGATTTTGAGCTGAAGGACCTGGTTTGGATTCTGACTCTGCTACTTATTTATTTCAATTTTAGATCAGTCATTTAATTTCTCTGGGTCTCAGCTCCCTCTCTTGTCAAATAATACTAGACCAGATAATCTCAAAAAGTCCCTTCCATCTTGAAATTTGATGATTTTATTCCTCCAAAGGGCAAGAGAGTTCCATAGGGCTAAAGTGAGCAGATTTGTTGCAGGAGCAAGGAACCTAGAAGATATTTTTTTTCTGATTCCACTACTTGCTGGGTGTGAGACCCTGAACTGGTTGCTTGACCTCTCTGGACCTTAGATGCTCAACAAAAGGCAAAGCACTGGATCTGAATCAGAAGACCCAGGTTTGAATCCTGATTTTATAAACAATCCCTCTAGATGAGCCTCAGTTGCTTTACCTGTGAAATGAAGAAGCTAGACTAGATGGTAAACTAAAATCCTTTCTACCATTCATTCATCCCTATCCAGAAAGCCTGTGATGTGGATGAATAAATGGTGATAGAAGCCCCCCAACCAGAGCCATTTTTTTAGGTAATTTGCTCTACCCAGCCTGATCTGAAAAATAGACCTTTGATTCATCTCCTTATGCCTTTCTTCTTGGGAGATTCTCAGGTGATAAGGTACCAAGGACAAATGAGGGGATGAAGGCTTGTTTGTGTGTGTGTGCTGGTGGGCTTTGTACATTTCTGCTGGTCCCAAATGGTCCCTGGCTTCTCCTTGTATGCTAGTGCCACCTACAGACCATTCCCCTTACCCAAGGGACACACCCAGTCCTGGGGTAGGCAGCTGCCTGGACATCAGGCAGATACATGGACATCAAAGGCACTGGAGAGTCACTCAGGAATCAGGGGGAATCTGGGAGGCCAGATGGAAGAGGTGTGTGATTCCAGGAACCCAACACAGTCATCTTAAGGTTCCTCCAGCTCTAAGGCCCAGCTGCCATCTCTGTATCCTTCCACCAGAGGTTAATGGGGGAAAAGTCTTTCTTCTCTACTATTCCAAAGTCATCCACATTAGTAGGATAATTGTATTTCATATCTAAAGCTGTAGGAACTTCATCATCATCAAGGACAACCCCTTCATCTTCCAGATGAGACATAATGCAGCTAAATGACTTGCTCAAGGGGGCAGCTGGATAGCTCAGTGGATTGAGAGCCTAGAGATAGGAGGTCCTAGGTTCATGTCTGGCCTCAGACACTTCCCAGCTGTGTGACCTTGGGCAAGTCACTTGACCCCCATTGCCCACCCTTACCACTCTTCTACCTTGGAACCAATACATAGAAGTTAAGGGTTTAAAAAAAAAATAAAAAAAATAAATGACTTGCTCAGAATCATACAAGTAAGGTCTAAAGTGGGATTTGAACCCAGGTCATCCTGACTCAGTTCAAGTTCAGTGCACTATCCACAATACCACACTGGGAGAAGGTGGCAGTGACATGGCAGTCAGAGACATGATGCTATATGGAATGGATTTTTTTTAACACAACATTTTAAAATACTTATTATGCCAAGGATTGTGCTAAACTCTGAGAATACAAGTATAAATAAAAGACTCAGTGCATATGGGTTGGCCATTGTGGGATCAGAGCTAGAACCTTCAGGGAGCAGCCACAGCATTCCCTCTAGTTTAACCTCTTATTTTCCAGATGAGGAAACTGAAGTTGGTGAAGTATCTTACATAAGGTCCTACAGCTAATTAATTAGTCTCACAGGATTTGAACTCAAGTCTCCTGATTCCTGGAGGGATAAGGATATCTGAGGTCTAGGTCTGGTAGGGGACTGCTCTTGGGGTGGGAGTTTTGGCTTTTGGGGTGAAAATACAGATTTGGCCTTAAAATCCTCTAAGACTGAGGATGGCAAACAAAAAGATCCATGTCATCCCTGTAACTCAGGGCAATTCCTTAGTACAAACTGCCACACTCTACTAGATTACAGAGATTATCTAGCTCTCCCTACAGCCTGAGTTCTTATGAATGCCCCTGAAAATCTGGTCCCACTTTACCTATCCAACCTTACTTCCTGTTACTCCCCTACACACATAGCTCATAGTGGAGGTAGCTGATTGTTCAGTGGATAGAGCACTGGATTTAGGGTCAGAAAGTCCTGAGTTCAAATTCAGCCTCAGATACTAATTGTGTGACCATGGACAAGTCATTTAGACTGTTTGCCTCAGTTTTCTCATCTGTAAAATGGAGACGATAATAGCATCTACTTCCTAGGGTCTTTGTGAGGATCAAATGAGATAATTCTTGTAAGAAATGCCTGGCATACATGGCTGTTGCTCTGTTGTTATAGTTGTGTCTCACTCTTTGTGACCCCACTTGGGGTTTTCTTGGCAAAGATAGTAGAGTGGTTTAGTAGGTGCTTAATCAATGCTTATTTTCCCTGTTGCTGTGATATTCTTGGTCTGTGCCAATTGGAATTGGTAGGTGCTATTCTGTATATCAGACTTGGCAATAAGAAAACCTGCCCTAATTGATGAAGTGTGGAAGGCAGACTTACAATGAAAAACAAAACCAAGCCTTACTTTCTGTTTTAGAATCAAGACTAAGTATCAGTTCCATGGCAGAAGAGTGGTAAAGGCTAGGCAATTGGGGTTAAGTGACTTACTCAGGGTCACACCCTAGGAAGTGAGTCTGAGGTTATATTTGAACCCAGGACCTCTCATCTCTAGGTTTGGCTGTCTATTCAATGAGCCACCTCATTGCCCCAGACATATAAAATCTGAAAGTTCCTCTTGGAATAGTCTTTTATGTTTGCTTAGCATTTAGACTTTCTAAAGCTCTTTTCCAATTGTCTCTGTGATCCATGGCAGACATCATTGTTCCCACTGAAGAGTAGAACAGACTGAAGTCTCAACAGGTTAAGAGACTTGTACAGAGTTAAATAGTGGAGTGACAGACTTTGAGTTAGATCCTAGATTCTCTTGCTTCAGATTCTGGTATGCCTCCTTCTACATTTCAGTGCCCCTCAGAATCGATTCCATTCAAGAGAAATGTATGGACTTTCCAGGTTGGAGGACCACAGAGGACACTGTACCTAACCCTACTTTCCAGATATGACTCGATAAATCCTACAACCTTAGAATTTTTTTTTTCTTCTAGAGAAGTTATTGACTATTTTATAATTGAAGTCAATAGGAAACCAGAATTCAGTATACAAAACTTCTTTCTAGAGGTAATTATTCAGGAATGCATCTAATCTATTTATAGAAGGATAAACACAATTCATATACTTACGACTTAACTCCTCCATCCAATCATCCCTTAATACCAGAGAACAACTAACCTGTGCAAAGTCCACACTCACACACCCTCGGCACAGCCAGGTAGCAAGATGGGACTGTGGCTTGGTGCCACTCAAAGGAGAAAGCAGATACTGTGACCTTGGGGAACTCTTGGCCACAGAAAGGACATCTCTATGCTGAATGTGGCTTGTGTAGGTGTGTTACGTCAAGGAGGGGCAGGTGGGACAGGGAGGAAGATAGCTAAGAAGCAGGACAGGTGTGTGTGTGTGTGTGTGTGTGTGTGTGTGTGTGTGTGTTCCTCTAATCATATGTTTCATGCTCAACTGATTTCTTTTATCCCTCGATCTCCAAGTGTCTTACAAAAACTGTAATTAGGGCTCTTGACACACCCTGTGAATTGGACCAGGGTTACCAGACCCAAAGAATTAGGAAGAAAGTCTTGAGGGGTTCAATGAGTCGGTGAGTCCACATCCCCAGAAACAATCATGTTCAAGAGATGACAAGTGGACCCTTTGGTTCTGAGGCCAGATTCTTTTCCCTCAATTTTAGCTCCTGAACCCAGCTGATGCTCAGAATTGGGGAAGGAGCTAGAACCTATTCTACTTGAACTTATAGTAGTAGAGGGTTGTTGCCTCCATGAACATATTTTAAAACTGTAATCTGGATCTTGAATATGAGATGAACAATAGAGAGAGATAGGAAAAATCACCAAGATTCTCAGTGAAGTGTTGTGGCACAGTAGACAAAGCATTTGAGTAAAAATCTAGGTCTGAGTCTGGAATTTGCTATGAATTGATTGTGTTACCCTGGGTAAATTTTTTTCCTAAGGGGCCTCAGTTTCTACAACTATAAATAAGCGAGTTGGGAGGGAGGTGGATCTTTCTAAGATGCCCTTCAGTTTTGAAATTCAAATGTGTAACTATGTGTGAGATCACAGGCAAGATCATACCATCTCTAAGAACTTCAGTTTCCTCATCTAAGAAAGAGTTAAATTGTCTACTTCTCAGGGTTATTTCTAGAAAGGACTTCATGCATCTTAGAACACACTCTAAGTGTGGGCTAGTATTAATGTGAAATTCTGGGAGAAAATTCTCACTAGAACCAAGACTGAACATTCCCTGCTGGGGCTGAATCGCTGATAATCTAAGAATCTCTAGACTAGAACGGGACCTTGTGAGGCTTCCTCTGACTCTTTATTTTTGTTTCATTGTCTCTCCCTGAAGGAAATAGAAGCAAATGGTCAGCAGGCAGTTGATAAAAAAAAAAATCAAGAATTGACCAGGGATTGGATAATTCCCTGAATAACTATAAATAATAATAAATATAATCATTTGATAAATAAGAATAGTCATCAATCCCCTGAATAAGCATCAGTTGAACCAAAGAGTATTCTTTTTCTATCCCCTGCCATGTGAATGTCTATGACCCTTAGATGAGTGCCACCTGGACCATGTGGTATAGATCATCTCAAAAATCCTTTCCAACTCTAAAATGATAAGATCATTAATTTCATAACTGTGACCCACATTGTCTGGGCCCCTAGAAAGCAAGCTATACCGCCAACCCTCAGCAGTTTATTACCAGACCTCATCCTTTCCAAGTCCTCCAAGATTTAACAGAATTTTTTCTCAAAAGCCCCAGGCAAAGGGCTGCCTTAGGGATTTTCCCCCAATACCAAATCCTGTCCCTCTATAACAGGAAAAATGCTTCTTAGGCCTTCATGTTTGCTGCTTGAGTCCTTCCTTAGGGACATAACATTAAAAACTTGACCAAAAAAGAAAAAAATTGGATTTGGAATATGGAAACACTGGATTCAAATCTTGTTCTCAGATTTATCAGCTTTGTGGCAAGTCATTCAACTTCTTTTTTCTTTTCTTTAGTTTATTAAAACATTTACCTTCTGCCTTAGTATCAATTCTAAGTCAGAAGACCAGCAAGGACAAGGCAATTAGGATTAAGTGACTTGCCCAGGGTCACACAGGTAGTTTCCAGGGCCAGATTTGAACCTAGTTCCTCCCAACTCCAGGCTTGATGCTCTATCAATTGTATTACCTAGCTTCCCCTCCCCCCATTCAACCTCTTAATAAAAGGGGTTGATGTGAGGAAAGTGAATTTAACTTCATTATTTCATGGAGGCTTTTATTTATAGAAGGGTGTACCAATCTGTTGTTTCTTTGTCTGGCTAGGACTGGAACTGGTAAGGTATAAATACTCATGTCAAACCATTAAGAGTTCAAGGCATACTCTTTTTGGCTTCCTAAATACTTGTCCTGTAGTTGCCCCCAATTTGTTTCCATGACATTTTCTCACAATTTCCTGAAATATCCCATCCACTTATGCCAGGCATCCAGAATATAATGATTGCATGTGGGGCGTAGAGGGGGTAGATGAAGAGACACTGGAGGGCTATGTAGCAGAGAGCAACCTGGGGGTCCTGGAGTTGCACCAACTCCAGTCTCATTATTTTACACTGGTGAATTGGCTGCCATGTTCTATCTATACCACATGTGGGGCAATCGGGGCTTCTGATTCCAGAAGGGGACTTAAGTTTGGAGCAGCCCAGAAATACCCCTCAGTTGTGGCCTGAACACATAAGAAGTAAGAGTAGGGAGGAAAAGAGGAAGAAGAGAATGGTATGGAGGCAGAGGAAGTCATGGTCCTAATCCCTGGCTAAGGGAAAGCCAGCCTGCCTGTTGTTAAGATGACTTCCTGACTTCCAGGGACCATCTGTAGAACGTCACCAGTTTGGGGAAGCTACATCTTGAAATCACAAGGTTTCTGCCATTCAAAGGCACAAATCACCCTCCATCCGTGGAGACACTTTTGGTCCCAGGATGTACATACATCCAAAAGTGTCTCCACGGATGGAGGGTGATTTGTGCCTTTTTTATAAAACAGGAAAAAGAAAGGCACTTTTCTTGGCTCAAAAAGAAAAGTGCCCTCAAAATTCAAAGTTCTTTTCCTCTTTTTCTTTAATCCATCCTCTTCCTTAATTTGAAGAAATACTTTAAAATGCTTCATTCATTTCCCCTGGCTCTCCATTTCCTCATCTATAAGATGAGATACAATACGATAAGATTGTATTAAATATTTCAGATACCTTCCAGTTCTAACATTGTCCCAGACTGCATTTACTTCTCTGTTCAAGAACCTATCATGCCTCCCTATTTCCCAACCTATCAATTCTGAACTGTTTGATCGTAAAGCCCCTTTATATTTATTTACACTTGTTTTCTGCATTTTATAGCACACAGCCTTTGTTCTGGTTAGTCACTTCTCTTTGCCGGTCCTAATTTGGGGAAAAACTCATTTTTACCTCTGTGTCTTTAGTAACTCTCTCTGTCATGTAAGTCATCCTCCCTTATATTCATTTATCCCCCAACTCTATGGCATCCTCTGAGGTTTATCTCAAGCCCTATCTCCTCTAATAAGTCTCTAGCTAATCCTGTCCACACTGTCCATTTTTCTTTCTTCAACTACTGGATTTACAAATAGCGCTACACATTTTAACAATTACTTTGTTCAGAGAAGGTTTAATTGATAATTAATTTAAAATAACAAATAGTTTTGTTTCCTTAATGAAATTATGAGCTCCTTGAGGACGGTACCGTGCTTTATACTTTGTATTATTCCCTGTAGTGTCTAGATGGTTTTAGACTCTCATTAAATTCTTGGTGACTGATTTTTTTCTTCCTTCAACAAAGCAACATTGAGTCTTTCTTCTCCCTCCCTCCGTCACATCCCTGCCACCATCTCCTCATCTCCACAATGTTTCTCCAGAGAGCCCCGGGACACAAGAGGCCAGTGGTTACATAACCAGGCCAGGAGATTTTTTCCACTGGGTTTGGGCTGGGCCAGCTCTCCAGTGACAGCTCCAGCAGGTACAGGCGCCCTGTCTCAGATGGCCGTGCCCGGGCAGGGTTGAGATTCTGGCAATCTGGAGCCGCTCAGCATAGTTTAGATTCCCTAGGTGGCTGGCCACTGCAGGAACGGATCTGCCGTCTCCTGCCTGTCCCTGGGAGGGGAGGAACACGGCAGGGGAGGTGAGAGTTGCCAATAAGCAGGGGGTGGCTCACTGGAGCCTGAGAGGTACCGTCGTGCTTACCGGCAAGGACAGTCTAAGGCACGCAGCCTGACACCTGATCTGGGCTTCTCCAATAACTCACTTATCTGCCCAGGGCCTGCTTTGGCATGACTGCCAGGGACAGTCTCAGAAAGACCCAGGGAGAGGTCTATTGGTGGACTTAAAAGGGTAGATGGGTAGGTAGGTAGGTAGGTAGGTAGATAGATAGACGAGAAGTAGAGAGAAAAAGAGACGATACACATATAAATAGAAAGAAAGGTAGATACAGATATATCTATAGATATAGAAAGAAAGGGAAAAATTAGGAAAGAAGGAAGGAAAATACATTAAAAGAAAGATGATAAATTAGTTTAAAAAGGTTGGGGAGGGTGATAGAAACTATGTCTTAGCAATATGGAAAGATGGTATCAGAAAAAGAAAGTTCCTTCTGCCCAGAGAGGGGACCTCTAAAACTAATTTGAACCTGGGGTAAAAAATATAGCCTGAGTAGGCAGGGAAGATAGAGAAAATTAAATCTATTTTCATGGAGAAAAAAAATGATGATACAGAAAACATATCTTTTACAACTAAATATATAATTCCAAACACTATTTTAGAGGAAAAATATCACTGGCACCTACATTTTCTCATGGATCCCCCACTTATGCTTCTTGAAATTCCAGGGTTTCATGAGAGACCATTTGGGAAAATGGTCCTTCCTAATGATCTGCCTTTTCCTACTGATGGAATTGTTTCCTCTTCCCCACTCTTCAAAACTTTAACACTCATTCTTATGACCCAAGTCAGATATTGTTGACATCTCATCTGTAAGGGTTTATTTATAATCGAATGACAAAATATTGAAGGTGACAACCACTGTGTGCCAACTCACGCGCAAGTCAAGACATCACCCTTGTGATATCATTGGTCCTCTTTGAAAATGAAAAACAAACAACAACAACTGTGAGGATTTGCACAGGGTTAAAGACATTGTCCCTTGCCCTCAAGGAACTTACTATCTAGTGAGGGAGACATATTGGATGACAAATGAAATAAGCCCTTAGATCAGCATGTACTCTGAGCACAATGAGTGGCACCAGACAGAACATGGTATAGGAGCCTAAAGGAAGAAGAGGTCACAGTGGGAAGGGGTGAGCAGGGAAGGCTTCTTGGAAGATGAGGGGTTGAAGCCCTTTCCCTTTTCCTCCCCTCTACCACCCTCCCAAGGTACGTTGAGAATTTACTGTATGGGATCAGGGGAAAAAAAATCGATGCTCTCATTTGTAAGGCTGAATCTTCCTGGTGGCATTTAGAAGGGCACTATCTGTGATTTTAAAAACATCCGTATCTAAGAGGCTGGTGGTTTGGATTTCTGCCCAGAAGGGAAGCCCACAACATTGGGCAAAAGGAATTACTGGGATGTTGCTGCTGTTTCTAGTGTTCAGACTGGTTAATCATCTTCTGATTGGTAATGAGTCACTGAATGCACAGGTCTAGGGCACACTAATGCTGGGCTCCTTCCAGGACCAACTTCAAGGTCAATGATCATTTTCGTCTCTGTTTTCCATTTCAATAGGTGATATGTTTGTTTCCCCCAGGTCACTGATTCCCTGGCTTCTTCCCCTTCAACCTTCAGCTAGTTAGACTTCAGCTGCTTAGTTCTGTAAGGTGAACCTTAAGGCTTAATATCTTTTTAAAAAAATTATTAATTTATTTTTTGTTGGTTACATTAACATTTTCTCTTTTCCCTCCCCACACTAGAGAAAACATCACTTGACCAAAAAAAAAAAAAAAAGCCAACGTACATATAAACTATGTCCTTCATGTTTCTATTTATCAGTTCTTTCTCTGGAGGCAGACATTCACGAGTTATTCCTCGAATATTAATTCTGTAGCTATATACAATGTTCTTTTGGTTCTACCCATTTTGCTTTTCATTATTTCATGTAGGTCTTTCCATGTTTTTTATTTTTTGTTTTAAATAACCTGCTCAAAGCTTAATATCTTTCAAAGGGTCTAATCTAAACCAGTCTGGAAAACTCAAAACAACTGAGCTACATAATGTAGATCCTAGGCAGAATAATGAAACTATGTCTTTAGGGTCCCAGGCTCTCTGTTGTATACCCTTTTCTTCTTGGTGGCATCTCCTCCTAGAGTGGCAAAGAATAAAGAGCTCTGAGCTTGGAGTCAGAAAGATTACACTTGAATCCTCACTGAGCAACGGTGGGCATTTTTCTTTATTTGTGGCTTTGAATCCTACCTCTCACATTTTCTAGGTTTGTGATACCAGGCAAAACACTGAACCTCTCTGATCTTCAGTTTTCTCATCTGTAAGTGAGTGGGATGGACTAGATGGTCTCTAAATTCCTCTCAACTCTTTAATTTATAATCCTATATTCTCTGAGCCTTGGTTTCCTCATATGTAAAATATGGAATGACTTTATAGGGTACTGTAAACCATAAAGTACTTTATAAATACTTTATAAATATATTTAAATATATAACTATGTAAGGCATGTTTATGTATGTATGATATATATTAATATTTTATATTTATAAATGTGAGGTATCAGTTCATTTCTTCTAGGTGCCTGACATCCTCAGCTCTCTTTCTATTAGAACTTCCTCTCTTGAAAAGATCTGCTGATGAAAGAAACATTCCTTAATCCTTTTAGTAGAAATGTAAAGTCCAAGGATATGGAAGAAGGCATATGCTATCAGGCATAGTTGTGTTTGTTGGCTTTGCATGCATATATGAATGTGTGCTCATGCACGTGCATGTGTGTGTATGTGTGTTTTGTTACAAGAAAGGGTTCAATTAGAGGGTATCATGGAGAAATGATGGTGGTATAAAGTTAAAAGGTAACAATAAAACTATTTTAGAAATTAAATAAGGCTTTCTCAAAAGAAGCAAATGTATCCCTAATCCAAGGAGGTCAATGATAAATTGAATGTCTGCATATACACCAAAATATTAATTATTTTTTGGTTGAAAAGAATTGCAAACAAAGTAAGTGATCATTGAATTGGAATAGTTGAAAAAATTGTAGCAAAGGAATATAATCGATTCTTACTGTATCATAAGAAAGATGTTTAGGCTACAGAGAAAAAAAGGAAGACATGAATTCATACAAAGTAAAATAAACGAAATGAGGAAAATAACTATTCAAAAATATGTCTATATATAGCCACATGTATGCATGCATGTATTTGTACACATATACATGACCATAATAATGTAAATGGAAATACTATTAAAATGAAACTGAATGCCATGTAATTATGATGACTAAGCATGGCTCCAGAGAAAATGTGTCTCCTCTTTGGAGAGGTGAGGAACTATATAGTGTGGATTATTACGTGTGCTGTCAGATGTAGTCAATGTGCTGTTTGGTTTTATTGAAGTATTTTTTCTTGGTACAAGGAAAGGGCAAAAGGGTAGGGGAAATGGAGAGAGTGTGTTTAGAAATAAATACGATATAAAAACAAAAGGCTTCAATTTAAAAAGAAGAAAGAAAAATTGGTATGGCAAAGTTTTGGCATGATGGAGGCCAGTGTAATAATGCTGTAGATATTTGTGTGTTGTGGTGACTCTCAAAGGTAGCAATGCCCAGTGCCATAGGGCAATGTGCCAACAATGCATAGGGCTAAATGATGTTGGCATGCATGTTGCAGGTTGCTAACCCCTTCAAGAAAGCATACAGGGCTGAGGACCCCTTAAGATATGATCCCTCCCAGGGAGTATGCTTTCTTAGAATGATCAAAGCCTTAAGCTAAAGGAACACTATAGATTTTCAGGAATCAGAGATTACATAGGAATGAGGATCTATTTGGGGGGACCTATAGAAGCCCCTGAAATCTTTTTATATACTCCACTTAAACTAAAACTATCACTGAGTTCTTTGGAGCCATTTATAGTCTTGTTCATTGCTGATTTCCAGTAACAATTCTCAATGAATGGCACCAGTGGAGGAAAGTCATGGTGCTGGGAAAGCCCCAGTGAGGGAGAACTACAGTACTGGGATGGCCCCAACATTTATTTCTCTTTGACTTGGGAACATAGTAAGCAATTTTCTTGAAACCGTATTATGTAGGATCTGGACCAGTATTAAAAAATTAGTCTACAGATCTTGAGCATATATACCAGATCAATGGGAGTATGCAAGAAATCTTGTTCAGGGAGTTGGGGTATGTGTGTTTCTTGGATTAAACATTTGTCATAGATAATCTAGGCAATGGTAAATTGGAGAGCCATTTCTTCAAATGATTTATCCTCTCTATATTCTGGAAAAGCACAAAGCAATCATCTGATGTACTTATCCAAGGTCAGATGCTTGTTATTTGATCTAGCACTGACTTCTAGTTCCATTTTTTGATCATGGCATTGAACCTTTGCTAGAAGAGCTTTTGGAAGTGTCTGGGGATCAATTTTGTACTTATCTGCTCAGGCCTTTGGTGTATTCTGTGCTTTAAGATCTCATGTAGCTTATAACAAGCCTTTTTCTGAGGATACACACAACACAAGGGATCACAAAGCCGGCACAGTGGAAATTGCCCAGAGAACCAGGTTTCATAGAGCTGCTGCTTTGCCATGAAGTGATTGCACTTGGCTTTCAGGTCCTTCCTTTTAACACAGTTTTATAGCTCTAGTAAAGGCCAAGTGAGGAACAGCAATCCCAGCACCTGGGCCCTCCCTGCTTTTGTCTAAAGTCCAGAGGGTGGCTTAGAGTGAGGACCTCTATGTGCTTCTCCCAGAGATCACCTATTCTGTTTTCTTGATTGTGAGAACATGGAGATTTAGTGGGAAATCACAGATAAAAATCATACAAGATGAGAAGAGCTGCTAGTGTTGCAGGCTACTTTGGTGAATGGAAGACACCATACAAATAAAGGGAGGGGAGAAATAAATGTTTATATCAGGGGTCGGCAACGTTTTTGGCCGTGAGAACCATAAACGCCACATTTTTTAAAATGTAATTTCGTGAGAGCCGTACAGTGCTCACAGTGCCGCTCCTGTAACAACGCCTGAAAAAAATGGACTTTATGGCTCCTGCAGAAAGAGCCAAATCTGGCCCTCAAAAGAGCCAGATATGGCTGGAGAGCCATACGTTGCCGACCCCTGGTTTATATAGTCTACAGTATGCCATGCACTATACTAAGTGCTTTACAAATATTACTTAATTTGATCCTTACAACTACCTGAGGTGCTGATTATTCCCATATTATGGTTGAGGAAACTTGGGCAAACAGAGGTTAGTGATTTGCTCAGGGTCATAGAGCTAGTTAAGAATCTAAGGCAGGATTTGAACTCAGGTCTTCCTGATTCCAAGTCCATGGCTTTATCCACTGTGCCATCTAGTTGGCATGGATGTCCCAAAGTATCTGTGAATTCATCTATCTATCTCTCAAGTATTTATTAAGATCTCATGATATTTTCATCACTCTTCTAGATGCTATGGGAGAGAGAGTAGATAGATGGACCCAACTATCCAAGGTAGTGCAGGGGAAAGACTTGGAATGAAATGGTTTGGAACTCTGACTCAGATATCTGTGGTCACAGCCTAATTATTTATTCTTTCTGAGCCTCAGTTTCCTCATCTATAAAATAGTAATAACTGACGTTAATTCATATGGATGTGAGGTTCAAATGAAATCATGGATATAAACTATCAAGGGCTATGTAAATTCAAGCTATTGTTATTATTATTTTCCTTCATTTGGGCTATCATTGGTTAGGACACACTGAGTCAGAGAATGTCAAGAGCTGGAAGGGGAGCTTGAGGTCTTCTAGTTCTTTTTACAAGCAAGAAAGCCAATGCTTAGATAAGGGGAGTGACTCACCTTATTGGCCAGTGTCGGAATTGGAAATAGAACAGACATGTCTTGACTCCACATTCAAGGCTTTGTTATTGAGAAGGTCCCAGGATTCAGTGGAAATCAGGGGAGCTCAGTTCTAGTCCCAACTCTTTTTTGATCAAGTTTCTTTACTGTCAAAGAACTCAATTTTCTCATCTATAAAATTAGAGAATCCCCCACTTTTCCATGAAAGGGATCACCTATTCCTTTCCCTGAAGATTTGGGCCTATTGAAAGGCCAGGCAAAAGGAGATAATGTCCTTTAAAGGAAAAAGGACCTAGTTGCTGCTTCTGGCTAAACTTTCCTCCCTACTGGGAATCCTTAAAAAGTAAAGATAAAAAGTATAAAATATCAAGAAGCGAGAATGACAAAGGTCATTTGAATGGAGAGTAGTTTATTTAGGGTTTAGAGACATCTAACTCTAATCTATTGAATTAGGTCTAGTTGATTTTGAAGACCCCATCCAGGCTTATGCAATTACAGAATGGCAGAATTTCAGAATTGGAAAGGACCACTTTTTGTGGACACCCAGTATCCACCCAGTCTAATACCTACCTGAAAAAAAGAAGTCTATTACAGTGGCTCCAATAAGAGGTAACGAGTAGTCATTCAGTCTTGTTTAAAGAACTCCATTGAAGGGGAATCCATTCCCCTCTGAGGCACTTTCAGATAGTTCTAAATTTAAGGGCAGGTAGGATACCTGGCACAGTGGATAGAGTGCCAGGCCTGGAATCAGAAAGACCCAAGTTCAAATCTGACCTCAGACACTTTCTAGCTATACGACCCTGGGCAAATAAATCATTTAGCCCTGTTTGTCTCAGTTTTCTCTTCTGAAAAATTATCTGGAGAAGGAAGTGATAAAACACTCCAGTATCTTTGCTAAGAAAACTCCAAGCAGAGTCACAAAGGGTCAGATACGACTGAAATGACTGAACAACTTTAAGGAAGTTTGTCATAACATTAAACCCACCCACTGTTCCTCATTCTACCTCCTAGGATCAAACAAAATAGTCAGATCCGTTTTCCATAGGAACGTTCCAGAACTTGAAGAAAGTTATCAGGTCCTCCCACACCTTCAATTCTATTAAAAATCCAATGATTTCTCCAACAGACCCCAGAAAAATTCTGTGTAGAAAGAGCCCAGTGCAATGTCTAAGGGTGACAGGGTATAAAGGAGTACATGGTCACTCTGCTTGCCACTTATTGGGCTGGGTGCTAAGAAGAGAATGCCTTCTAGAAGGTAGTGGAAGGCTGTTTATTTCTAAAACTGTGCACGTGCCAGAATCTGAATTTGCCTGGATTCAGATTGCCTTTTCACAGCAGCCCTGCTGTGTTTATCAGTTGGTTGAGACATGTCTTTTTTTTTTTCTTTCAAAAAAGGTATCACATCCTTCTGTTAGATGTGTTGTTGGCAACAGTTGCTAAGGGGAATGGGGTTCAATTACAGATGCACTGATGCCCGCTCTAATAATACTTTGCTATGCATAGCTCAGATACAGACACCTCCCAGCTAAATGAAGCAAGTACATTTCAACAGAGAAGAGCTTGGTTACACATGCAGAGCTCAGGAAAAGGAGTATATTCTCTAAGCCAAAATAGCAGAGAGCTGGGGAAGTGGGGGGGTCCTAGACAAGGGAGATTCAAGCCTTTGATTTCCTTGAATTCTAGAACCCACCTGAGGCAAGAAGGGCCTGCTTATCATCACTCTGGAATAAGGACCTTTAACAAATACTGATGACCTGATCTACTCCTGGCCTCTCACTACACTTGAATGTCACATTGAAATACTGGCTGTTCCCTTGAAGAAATTTCACTTTCTTTCTATAATCCCAGGCTCTGAGGTTTTCTGATGACTCCTTTCTAATGAGCAGAAGATCATTTGAATGAATAAGTGAATCTAGCTAAACAAACAAAGAACCTTCTTACTAATATGGAATGGTCATTTAATCAGAAGATTAGAATATGTTCTGGGGAAGCTAGGTATCTCAGTGGATTGAGAGCCAGGCATAAAGAATGGGAGGTCCTCACACATTTCGTAGCTGTCTGGGTAAGTCACCTCCCATTAATCCCCACTGCCTGGCCTCTTCTGCCTTGGAACCAATACACAGTATTGATTCTAAAACTGAAGTAAGGGTTAAAAAAAAAAAAGAAAAAAGAACAGAATCTGTATTCTATCCCACTGTCCTCAAATATCTAAAGAGCTTTCATGTGAAGATTAGATTTATTCTCTGTAAGAAGACATCCCTTACACTATTGTCAGAGTTAACTGTCTTTATTCACAGATAGAATCATAACACTCCTCTGCTCAACATTCATTAAATTATCCACAGTTAACCTTCCAAATAAAGTCCAAAATCCTTAGCCTGGCATTCGACCTCAAAGTTTCCTGTCTTTCCAGCCTAATTTCACACTGCTTCCCTCCATATTTGTTCTTTTCTAGCTACCCTGAACCATTTTCCAATTAGCATTTTCTAATCTCCATGTCTTTGTTTATACTGTATTCTAAGCCTGGAATCTATCTTTCCCAGCCCCTTTCCCTCCCTATTTGTCTTTTAAACTATTTATCCTACAACTCCTTTGTCCATGAAATCTTTCCTGATGTCCATAGTAAAATGATTTTGTTTTCTTCTGATCTTGTACATACTATTCTATGCTATGCTTATACCATTGTACTATACAATTATTATGTATAAAAGACATATTCATTTTACAAAGTAATGTAATGTAGAGAGCTGGATTAGGAGCGAGGAAGACTTGGGTGTAAGTATGACTTTTGATGCTTATTGACTCTGCAGCCCTGGGCACTTAACATCTCGGCACCCCTGGCAACTCTCTAAGACTTTAAGTTATTGAGAAGGTACAGATCTGATTTGGTAGAGGAGCTTCCTACATTAAGGAAATCATAAGTCTGGTCAAAAATCAAAATCACATAATGTACATTACTATATTCCCATACAGTATCGATCTAATAACAGGTACTGGTTTGTCCTTCAAGGTCCAGACTAGCTAAGTCAGAGACGCTTCTCATCAGCTTGTCTGTGGGGTGATTGACTAGTATCAATAGATCAAAGAGTACATGGTATGAATACTAAACAGATCATTTTTATTTGATCCTGGAGACAATAGGGAGCCATCGGAGAGGGGAGGGGAGACACAGAGAGAGAGCAAGAGAGAGCGAGAGTGAGAGCAAGAGAGAGAGAGAGACAGACAGACAGACAGACAGACAGACATACAGAGAAAGAACATTAATTGTATATGAGATGATCAGACCTTCACTTTAGGTTGAATGGAAGATAGATTGGAGAGTGAAAACTGCAGGGACATTTGAGGTAGGCAGACTCACCAGCAGGCTATTAAGATAGTCCAGGTCTAAGGTGACAAAAGTCTGCCCTGGAGTAGTGGCAGCGTCAGAGGAGAGAAGGGGGCATATTCAAGAGATGTTGCAAAGGTGAAGCAGACAGGTCTTGACAACAGACTGGATATGAAGGGTGAGAGACAGGGAAGAGCCCAGGAAGACTCCCAAGGGCATCACCCGAAGCCTGAGGGGCTAGGAGGATGCTATTGCCCTCTATAGTAACAGGAAAGGTAGGTGGGGAGAAGAATAATGAATAGAATGATTTCTTTTTTAAAAAATTAATTAATTTAGAATATTTTCTCATTGTTACATGATTCATGTACTTTCCAGCCCACCTTCCTTCCCCTCTCCTGGAGCCGACAAGCAATTCCACTGGGTTTTACATGTATCAACAAAATGATTTATGAAAAAGCTGGAAAGACCTGCATGAACTGATGCAGAGTGAAATAAGCAGAACCTGGAGAACATTGTCTAGAGTAACACCAATATTGTGGAATGATCAAATGTGATAGACTTTGTTACTCTCAACAATCCAGGACAATTCTGAGGGACTTGTGAAAAATAATGCCACATCCAATTCCAGAGAAAGGACTGTTGGAGTTGAAATGCAGATAAAAGCATATGATTTATCACTTGTTTATTTGGGTTTATATTTGGGGGGGTTGGTTTTATAAGATTATTCACTTACGAAAATGAACAATATGGAAAAATGTTTTGTGTGATAATACGTGTATAACCCAGACTGAATTGCTTGCCAGTTCTGGGAGTGGGGAGGAAAGGAGGGAACAAGACAATTTAGATCATATAACTTCGGGAAATTTATGTGGAAATTTGTTATTACATGTAATTGGCAAAATATAAAAGAATTATCCAGGATAAGGATTATTCTCGGATCAAGAAGAATGCAAGGTCAGTGGAGAAGGGAATGCTAGTAAAACTATTCAGGGCCGGGCCATGAAATGAGGCTGTTTAAGGCTGTGAAGTGGAGATGGAGATTTGGAGAACAGGAATAAGCCAAAGGAGTGATCTGATAATAAAGATGAAGGGAGGCTTAGCATGAGTGAATAAATAGTAGATGTTGAAGGATAGGGAAAAGCAGAGTTCCAAGTTCCAGACCTTGGAGAAAGTGTAACTGTGAGAGATAGTGAGGTTTGAGGTGTGGCCCTACTGATGTGTTGCTGAAGATGGATGGGATAGATAGGTAAGGAATCTCTTAAATGCTTACTATGTGCTAGGGCACTGTGCTAAGTGCTAGAAAAAGAAATACAAGCAAAGGAAGGCTAGGCAGCACAGTGGATAGAGCACCAGGCCTGGAGTCAGGAGTACTTGGGTTCAAATGTGGACTCAGCCACTTTCTAGCTATGTGACCTTGGGCTAGTCACTTAACCCCGTTTACCTAGTTCTGGCCCTTCTGTCTTAAGAGTTGTTACTGAGACAGAAAGTAAGGGTTCAAAATAAATAAATGCAAGCAAAAAAGATAGTCTCTCCCCTTCCATATTCCCTTTTTATTTTTAGGTACAGGCTCACATTAGGATATGTAAAATATTAGGAATGATAGAGACATTTTTTCCAAGTATTTTTCTCCTTCAGGCTAGGAATTGATAATGGAGAACAGGAAGGAGTGGAGGGATGAGGAAGAGAGGGAGATTAAATATGCCATATTGATTTTCCTTCCCACTCACTAAGTAAATAGAATGCCTATACTTTCTTGCAAAGTGGCTTAGGTAGAATGTAAGCTCCATATAGTCATGGACACTGCTTTTGTCTCTGTAGCTCTAGCACCTAGAACAATGCCTTTCACATACTAGGGACTTAATGAATGCTTGATTATTTAAGGGAGTAAAAGATATTCTACGCCTTTTAAATAATTACTCTGTATTTGTAAAGGGGGAGGCAAAAAGGAGAGAAAAGAGATAAGAAAGAGATAGGGAAGATAGGTTAGAAGGAAGGTGGGTATTAAAGAGGAAGAAAAAAAGGTCTGATTTTTTTACATTGTTGGTTGTCTTATGTTTACAAACATTATATCTCTTGGAATAGATTTGAAACTCCTTGGATAGAATTTCAGAATTGGAGTGGATCTTAAGAGGTTATTTAATTCAGTGTCTTCATCTAAAAATAATGAAGTTGAGCTCCAAAGGGGGAAGTGACTTATTTAAAGCCACACAATTAGTAAGAGATTTGAGCTGAACTAGAAGTGGGGTTTCTTGATTTTTAGCCCACTAATTTGTGTTCCCCCAACCCCACCACTGGTGCCCAGCATAATGTCTTCTACAAACAAGGTAGACACATGGCAGCCATATTGGGTTACCTGATGATCAGAAACATTTGTAGCTTGTAAATAAAAAAACTATTATATTTTAATCATGATAGTTCACAGTGAACTTCCCTAGAGTAGGAGTCATTGGCCTAGGGTTCCACAATCCTAGGCTGGCTCCTCAGATCTATTAACTATCTCAATAATCCAATCAATGCCTTGATTTATCCATAGGTAACATAACTATTTTAGTTGACAAAATTTTACAAAATGGCAGAGTGGATTGGGAGCTTCTAAGGTCTTTGGTCGAGACCTATTTTGCTTGTGACTATGGGCTCCCCACCAGAAGGGTGGCAAGTTGCCCTCACTTCCAGCCGAGAAGGGTCCAAGGGCTTTTCCACCGAGACCCTTCTCCCGACCCCTTTGAAGGAGCTGCCTTCTTCAGCTGTGCCAGCTGCCTCATGTTTCTCGTCCATTCAGTATGGGTGACCTTGGATCTCTTCCCTTCCCAACTTCTATCCCGGCCCCTCCAACCTCTCCCTTTTGAACTGCCACCATCCCCGCAGCCCCTCGACATGATCCAGCACGAGAGAGCAAAGGAGGAGCTCCCAGCCCAGGAGGGTGGAATCCTAGCTCATGGTGGCGGTTGTCTGTGCACACAACAAACCAGCTGCTAGGAGTCTGTCTCCCGGGCCGTCCCATCCCGGCCAGAGTCATTAAGCCTGCTTTCTGGATTGCTCTGTCAGCCAAAGCTGCCTCTCCTTATACCACGGGGCTGTTTTTGGGTTCAGAAGCCAAATGGACCTTGTCCTCAGATAAGGGGGAAGTTTGTGTAGTTCTCCAGAGTGAAATGAAGCGAGCGGGAGGACAGCGGCCACGTGAGGCATAGGTCTAAGGAGAGGCGTTGCTAATAGAGCTAAATGGAAGGTTTCTAAAACAAACAGCTAAACAAAAAGGAAGGGGACAGGGCTATAGATCGCAAATGGTTATGCCTTGTGTGTCGAGAGGAAAGAAGAAGAAGGGTGGGTTTTCTGTTCTTTTCCTGCACATGTCTGGGACCCAGGAGAGAGAATCCATCATGATGGGAGCGAGTTCCACTAGCCCAGCAGCCCAGCTGGGCACAAGCTCTAATCCCTGATATCCTTTGCTAAAGCTTGAGGCAGCCTGAGGGGCTGGAGCTCAGATGGCTCTCCCTGGCTTCTGGCACAGCTTATCCATCCACCCAGCCCCTTCTGAAGATACTCATCCTCTACGTGTCCCTAGGGGCAGGTGGGAAGGAAGGGGCAGAGGGAGGGTGTTCTTACCCCAGCAATCTGCCTTGCTTTATGGGACCCCCCAAGATTACATTGTTGAATGAATGTGAGGGAGATGGGAGTTTATTCACTTTGCTTGGGGAAAAGGCTGGGATATGAACGGAGCAGTAAGCCAAGGAAAGGCGGTAGCCTAGGACTGGTACCAACCATAACATAACTTTGCAAGTCCCTCACAAAAACAACCTGTGAGTGTCATTATCTCTGTCTTACAGATTAGAAGACTGAGTCTCAGAGTGATAGTTACTTGTCCATGGTCGATTTTGCTTTTATTTTTCTATCTCCCTTAAATTCAGTCAACAATGTCCTAAGGTGAAATGAAGGTCAGCCGCTGCCATTGTCCCCATGCCCTATCATTTTCTACTTTTGGGGAAAGCCTTTTTTGATGCCTTCTTCTCTTTACATTACATTTGTTCTCCTTTTAGCCCCCTTCCAGAACCCTCTCATCACAGGAAAAGCAGAAAAGCAAAACCAACCAACATGGTCATTGAGTCTGAAAGCACATGAGACATTTGGCAGCCACAGTGGTTTACCTCTACAGAGAGGAGGGAGGTATTCTCCATCATCTGTCCTCTGGAACCAAGATCTCAAACCCCTCTTGAGATACGTGTCCAACTCCTAGCCCATTGCACTCCTGAGAACGGATACAGCCATGATCTCTCCCACTAACACCCCACCCAGCCAAGGTAACTGACCCTTGGTCTAAGACTACACAGGTCCACGAGGTCCACATCCACACACACTCTCTCTTTCTCTTATCCATTACTCCCAAATCCTACCAAAGTAAAACATCGACTGGTAAATGGACGAGATAGCAATGTTTGGTGAGGGGGTTGGGAGAGGAATGATAATAGAGAAAAATTATCCTTTTACAAAAACATAAGAAAGCTTTCTGGTGGGAGTTTGGAGAGGTAAATTCTTGCCACATAGGAAGTACAAAGGAACCAAACCACCTCCATTTTCCTCAGTGTATAAACAGATCCAGTTATTCCTAAGTGACATGACAAGGGTTCTACTCAAAACCATATGGAGAAAAGCAATTCCAAAGGTTTATAGGATAGAAATAGGAGGAGGGGATGAGGAGACAGAACTCTGAGAGCAGCCTGAAGTGAGCCCACACCCACTCACTCAGACTTAGCCAGGAAGGTCAGACCATTGAGCCCGAGTTAAAATGGAAAGACCGCGTTCTTTTTAAAATAGAAGGAAGGATTGGCTTGTTAGACTTACAGTGCCTATAAAATTATATTGGTCCTTCGTAACCATGAGACATGCACACAAACAAATAAAAACTCTGTCCCTCTCCCGTAGCTCTCACCCTCCCTGTGAGCTTTTTAATTTTCTATAATTAATTGGGCAAGAATGGAACTTGGGAAAAGCTCAACTATGGTTAGAATCTGCAGCCCTTCTTTCTAGTGATATGGACTGGGGGTGGCAGCTGGTACTATCCAATTACCTGTAGCACGTTGAGAAGAAGGCTCCGGAACTTGGTCCCTTCCACCATGAAGAGGGCCATTTTGTCACAGAGTTTTGCAGCTGTGAAGGCAAAACTCCGGTCTGTCACAGCCTTTTGGTAGATGGTTCGGACAATCTCTCCCAGCATCTCTTCTGAGTTGGTGGAATTCTGGGCCTCTTCCATGAAGGTGGTCAGCTGGGCATCCACATCACTGCTATTGTTCCTCATGCTGTTCAGGATCTCTATCAGCTTGTCCATTTTGTTCCTCTGAGGGTTGGGTGGCACCACTGGTACTTCTTCCTAGAGCCCACAGAAGGGTGGGTGGGAGGAGGACACCAACAAAGGAAATCACTACAGAGTGGGGCCCAAGCAGTAGGACCAGGGTGGGGAGGAGCTGGGGTCCCTACAAACTGTACCACATACTCACCTGCTCTTTTTCATCAGGTTAGCTGGACTACTGGGCCAATCCCGCATACTCTGTGTCTCAGACATTCTGATCTTTTTATATAATCCTACCCTCTAACCTCTCTTCTAAAATAATTTATTGGTTTCCCTTCACCTTACCTTTTTTCCATCATTGCTATAGCATTTAAGGTAGATTTTTCCTGAGGGTTTTTGCTATTCTTCAGGATTCCAATGAAACATTTTTCCCTGACCATCTTGGCACAATCTCTGGAGTAAGAAAACCTGGGTTCAAGTCTTGCTTCTAATGTTTACTAGCTGTGTGGCTTTGAGTAAGTCATTTCATTTTATTGGGGCTCAGTTTCCTCATCTGCAAAATGAGGAGGTTGGACTAGTGTATCTAAGATCCCTTCTAGCTCTGGCACTATAATCCTATAACTAGCAACTCCCTTGCTGAGGAGTCACTGTAATACATGAGACCCAATGGTGGCAGAAAGTTAAATACGGTCAATACAAGGAAATCCTCAAATGGCTCTTCTCTTTACCAATATGGCTGTTGGTCTTTGGAAGGCAAGTATGTTAAAAAAAAAACAAAAACAGAAAAAAATAAAACTGGACCTTCATGGGTATTTATGTAGTCAGGGCTAAAGTAGCAGGTGCAAAAAGGCCTGATAAGATATTTTAGTTATAAACTAACTGATTCTCAATTCATAACAGAGTATTAGATTTTGGATGACTTGCCAGAGCATTAGACCAAGAGTCAGAAGACAAAGGTTTGGATTATGGCTCTGCCTCTAAATTGATTGTGTAACTGCTCAAATACCCTCCCTCTCTGAGCTCTGAGCCTCATTTTCCTCATCTCTCAACCCAGGGAGAATCTCAGAGTAGTTAGGAGGCTCAAACAAGCCATAAAAACTGTAAAAAGTGTTGCACAAGTATGAACTACTGCTCCAGACCAAGAATGTGGGTGGCATGGAGGGGTTGGTGGTGGAAGAACCCTGGCTACGAGCTCAGGAAAACAGAATTTAAGTCCCTAGGTTTCTACTTACCAGTCATGGGCAAGGGGTCCTTAACCCTCCCATTCTCAGCTTCCATATCTATAAAGTAGTAATAATAACCCTCGCACCATCTACCTCACAAACCTTGCATATAAAGCATCATCATCTATATTTATGAGCTGTCATTATTATTATTATCATTATTATTACATTAAGTTATCCTGACTACTAAGAGATAGAGACAGGAGGATAGGAACACAACAGCTATAAAGGGGGATTGGCAAGAGCTGGGGACAGACTATCAAGTGTGAAATTTTCAAAGAATGAAAAATACAGCTTTGCCCTCTCCAATTTCCCAAACTAAATATGTTACTCAGTAATATTTCAGGATTACTAGAGAAGCCTTGGCTGGGTGGAGAAGGAAGGGATCAAGTCTAAATGTAGGACTGGAAATAATTTCCTTCCAAGGTTACTTATCTTTCTTTGCTTCCAGCAGGGGAAACTGAGCTGGCAGGGCAGGTGGGATAGGGATGGGGGCTCAGGAGTTTGCTTTCATGGTCTGGGTCTTCCTTGCAAAAAAGTCCAGCAACAAAGCAAGGGAGTCTGGATACCTGGATTCTAGTCTTAGCTCAATTACTAATTAGCTCTGTGACTTGGGCAAATCATTTCTCACCTCTAACTCTCTAGGTTTTATTTAGTCTCCTTTTCTGAGATGTAGGGTGCTATAATGGATGGAGTGCAGAGTTGAAATAAAAAAAGACCTTTGTTTAAAACCTGCCCCTGACATTTGCTAACATGAGCCAAGGCAAATTACTTTAGCCCTTGAACTTCACTTTGGGAAGCTGAGTGTAGGGTAAAACTCAGGATCAGCTGTGCTTGACCCGATCTATCACACAACATTCAGGGTGAGGCAGTGGCTCTCTGAAGCCATGCCTCCCAGAGGTTCCATGATTCCATGAGGCAAGAGATTCCCAAAATGAAGCCTGGCAGTGCCCAGCCTTAGAGAAACACAACTGAGGGGGTTTTCATGGAAACAGAACACCGGCTAGAATTCAGTGCCCAGAGAGCTTTTTAGAACTGGGCACAGTTATTAAAAATACAAGTTATTCATCCTACTGCATCTATTCAATTCCTCATAATTATTCTCAAATTCTCAAAATGAGAAATTTGACTCAAAACCCCTCTAGGGGGAGGATTAATTTTTTTCCTATTGAGATAAGCTGGAGCCTTATTGTCATTGGCTTCAAGAGATTCCTTGAAGCTGCCAGGTCTTTGAGAGATGAAAAGGGGAAAAGGGAATTTCTTTCCTGAAAAGACAAGATGATTTTGTCTCCCAGGATGTGTGTTGATTTCATAGAGTCCTAGGAGAACCATGGGCTTGCCAGGAACATGCAGGGCTGCTTAGGTTTAGGTGCTTTCATTTCACTATGGAATCTGTCATTCAAAGGCTGCATTTCTGGACTTCTCTCTATTTCATTCTCATACTCCCAACTGCCTGATTCTTGGGCCTCGGTATTTTATCCTGGTGCCAAGAAGTCATGAAAAATAGAGGGAGACCACAATGGAGAGACTCAGGCTTTCAACACACAAGACTCATGTGAATGTGTATGAACAGAACCACACGTGGAATTCAATGAGTTGGGACAGCAGCGCAACATATGAACAGTAGCAATAGCTAGCTAGTTGGGAATGAACTTTCTGAAGCAGATGCATGGGAGAAAGTATCTTGTGCCCACACACACCTAAGTGCACCATGCTGTGAGAAGTTCAAGGGAGGAATTTAATAAGTGGCAAAAGGCTGGGTGCTTCAGGAACCCATTCCTCCACTGTTTTTGACTTTTGGATGTTTTGGGGGCAGGAAGAGAATGATATCTAACTTTTGTTTTTGAATAAATCAGTCCTTTAAAGCAGTGATTCCCAAAGTGGGCACCACCACCCCCTGCTGGGTGCTGCAGCAATCCGGGAGGCGGTGATGGTCACTTTTTTTTTTTTTTGTATTACATTCTTTTCTGAGTTCAATAAATAGTTTCATAATTTCCAGGGGGCACTAAGTAATATTTTTTCTGGAAAGGGGGCAGTAGGCCAAAAAAGTTTGGGAGCCACTGCTCTAAAGGCTATTTCCTCGATGTGATGCTTACCAAAATGTGAGGGTCTGTGAAACAAGGACAAAATGGGGGGTCTAGGTTTATCCCTGAAAGGCACAAACCCATCTATCCCTTTCCCCCAAAGAGGAAGGTCATCGATTACAAAGAAGGAGAGTTGATACTTTTTTTCTCTTTAGTTAAATAATAATACTATTTCATATTTATGTAGCACTTTAAGGACTGAAAGTGCAGTTACACATTACTTCATTTGAAGTCCACGCCTGAGATTGACATAGACACAGAGTCAGATTAACTAAAGACATTAGACATCATCACTAGGGTGGAATAGGTTAAAAATGAAAGGGAAGGCAATGGGGACTTTGGGAATTTATTAGCCTTATTCTACTTCTCAGCAATCTAAAGAAGAAAAGAATACCTACCTTCCAAAATGACCTCTGTAGATGCTCCTGGGAGACATTCAAAGACTAGACTGATATTTACCTTGAGTAATAATATCAATCTCCTTCCTATCCAGCTCCAGGGTTTTTCCCCCAAACAAGTAGATAACAGCAAAAGGCACAAGTTCCCTCACTTTCCCTCTCTCTGAAGCCTTCAGGCATGGTATGATGTTTCTTCTCCATCTTGCATTCTATCCCCATCTCTTATTCAGGGCTGGCCTGTGTCAGGGCCCATGGAACAAAGGTGCCTCCCTCTCCCAAACTGACCCACTTGGCTCAGAGCCTGGGAAACAAGGGGCACAGAATGGAGTGCTTGGAGAAAATGTGTGTCCAGAGTGATACTGTGCCATCACTGTCTTTTCTGATAACCGTCTGTCCTTTACTTACCTTGTCCTTCCTCCTGCCACGGTCCCCACCACCCTCTGAAGCATGCAGTCTTTGGGCTGGCCTATGCCATGACCCATGTAAAGAAAATGCCTACCTCTCTGCTGTCCTCCCAGAACAATTTAAAATTCAATTACCGGTACCTTTTCCTTTAGTCTTCGCCTCAGCCTGTCTTTGGAAGACTGGAGCAGGTTAATTTTGGGTCGTTCCCCAATCCGATCATTAATAATACTGTCTTTTCGTTTGGTCTCCACCTCCAGGCCTCCAGGCTGCTGGGGTGGTGGCCTCTCTGTTGGTGAGGCATCGGGGTTCCGGTGCATGTCCAGGGGGATGTGCACGGTGCACACGGGAGCATCCTCGATCTTCAGGCTCTCTGTCTCTTTGGCGTTGTTGCGATGGGTAGCAGCCTCCTTGTCGCCGGGTGGGTGTTTTGGGTTGTTGTGGTGCCACCGTCTGTTCTGGCTATAGCCATGGTGGTTGGGCCTCCCTGAGGGGTGGGGTGCCTGGCCCCCCTGGTAGGATTTCTGGTGGTCCCTGTTGTGTTTGGCACTGCCTGGCTGGTGATCACTGTGCTGCTGGGATTTATTCCCACCTGGCGGCCTTTGCTGTCTCCTGTAAAACCCGAATTGGAAAGGGGAAGAAAAGAGAGGAGAGAGGAAGAGAGAGGCAAGAGGAAGAGGATGGAGGGGATAGGGGGAGAGGGAGATAGAGAGAGAGAGAAAGAATGAGAATTGTCAATATACAATCAGAGTCTGTTGATTAGTCAAGCACTAGGCATTGTTTCAAATGGATTATTTTTCACCTTAAAACTGGAGCCAGGACTCAGGGAAAAAGGGACATGGTTATCTAGATGGTATGACTAGGAAGCCTTTTCCTGCTGAAAAAAAATTTCTCCTTCACTAGTCTTTCCCCATGCCTAAAATTTTGTATCACTGGTGAAAAGCCACCTAGACATGCTAGACAAATAGCTCGTGCTCAATAAATACTTGGAGAAGGGCACTGAATCTTCATAGTAAGCTCTGCTGATTAGCTAACTCCATTGTGTCTCTCAGATGTGACCCTTAGAGTCCTCTTTGTCCTTCCCCAGGCACTATCTCCCATATTTTTGATACACAACTCTAGGGGCAGGGTTAGCCTTACCAGCATGCAACCCTGTTAGATAGTATTCACTGAAGGGTATCAAAACTCAGCGCCTGCAATATCTCCCTAAATTGACCTGCAGGGGGTGGAGTGGTAGGGAGGGGTGGCATTCCAAGGAAGTTGAGGCTTTAACTGGTCTATGGTTAGAGCTTTATATTGTGGGTAGGACAGCACATTATTACTGTCCCCAAGAAAATCGAGGATGAGATGGTCCAAGTGCTCCTGGCTGTCCTCAATGAATCAACAGTCACTAGCTCAGATGTACTAAAGAAGTGGTCAGTGAAACTGCTAAGCTGCAAATAGTGGAATTGGAAGAAACATGGAGCGAGACAGAGGTGCTGGAGTACTAGGAATGGGCAAATGTCCTGTTCTGGAAAAAGTTGGAACAAGTTGGATGGATATAAAGGTTTTACTCCAATTTCTGAGGGATTAATCAAATGCCTCAAATCAGTATTAAATGATTTGTAAGTGTAAGGGAAAGCCACTGTGAAGAATTAGCTTGTGCTCATTGAGAGCAAGCCATGATGGACTGGCCTCATTTCTCTTTCTGACAGGGTTTCCAGACTGACAGATCAAGGGAATTCCATAGATACAGTCTACCTGCATTTCAGAAAGACTTCTGACAAAGTTTCCTATGACATTCTCTTGGTCTAGTTGGAAAGGTGTAAACTGGATGGTTGTAGAGTCAGGTAAACTTGGAAATGCTTGAATGGTCAGACATGAGGTGTGGTGATTAATGTATTTATTGATACCAAACAAATGGAGGGAGTGTTAAAGAGGAGTGCCCCAGGACCCTATCCTTTGCTCTATTCTTCTGTTCAACCTTTTATCAGTGACTTGGAAAGACAGTCCACACCTGTAAGTTTATCATAGCAGAAGATAACATAGAGCTGGAAGAGCAGAACATGTTATCTGGCAGAATAAGAATCCAAAAAGATCTCAATAGGCTTGTTATAAAAAATGAATTTTAGAGAGATAAAATATTAATTTCTACACTTGGCTTAAAAAAATCAAGCCTGAAATTTAGGATGGTGGTAAATAGTGAGGTAGTAGTTCATATGAAATAAAATTGGAGGATTAAGTGGACTGCATAAACCATATAAATGAGTGATATAATATGGTCATCAAAAAAAACAACAACCAATGAAATCTTAATGGAAGTATAATGAACAGAGCAGGCTTCCTTTCATTTTTAAAATTTGTGTTAATCACCAATCTCCTATTTCCCCCATTTCTACTTTTTTTGCTGTTTCTCAGTAAGCTATTTTTAAGCCCAGATTGGAAAGAGGGAAATTCCCTGGCAAATAACTCTTGATTCCTTGCCACTTTGGTCATCTTTATTTAGAATTTTTCTAGTGCCTACAGCAACTTACCAGCACAGTGCCCATAAGGATGGCTGACCAGTGCTTCCTGAATCTTCCAATCTTTATCACCTGGCCTCAGCTCAGCTTTGCTCTAGTTTTATCCTCAAGGGATTCAGAGGGATTTTCAACATTTCTACCCAGAAGGTAGGAGGAGGTCATTTATAATGGTTGGTAGGCAGAAGATCTTTTTTTTTTTTTTTTTTAAATGCAGTCTGGCACAGAGGTTCTGCTGACTCCCAAAGCTGCCTATCCATTTTGGCAGAAATGGTTAGGGCATTTCTCAAGCACCAGGATTCTAGTGAAGGGTTGAAGATAGCTAGATAAATATTAACCAAATTGTATTAATCAATTAAATTGCTCTTCTACCAAAGTGTGACCCCTAAAGGAATCTGTGAGACTTTTAGGGCCTCATCAATAAAATGAAAGAATTAAGATGAATGACTTTGAAAGTCCCTTCCAGTCTTAGATACACGTTTTTTCAAATATGACAATCCATTTCTCATCTCTGTTCCTTTGCACTGAACCTACTCTATACCTGTAATGTTCTGCCTCATCACCCCTGTTCTCTTGGTTTCCCTGGATTCCTTCAAGACTCAGTTCAAGTTCTAACTTCTACAGGAGGCCCTTCCTACTCCCCAGTTGCTATTGTTGTTCAAGTCATTTCAGTTATATCTGATTGTTCATGACCCCATTGACCCCATTTGGAGATTGAGAAAAGACCAGTATCTTTGCCAAGAAAACCCCAAATGGGATCACAGAGAGTCAGATACAACTGAACAACCACCACAACATATGGTCAGACCTGTACTTTAGGAAGATAAATCTGATGGCTAGTGATACATGGGTTGGCATATGGTGCTGGCCGTGTTACAAAGGAATAAATGACAGATCTTAGCAACTGACTGGTTTTTGAGCAGGTAGGAGGACAAGTCAAAAATTAACCTAGATATGAGCCTGGTTGCCTGGGAAGATGGTGGTATATTCAATGGCAATAGAAAAACTAGGAAGAGGGGAAGGGTTGGGGGAAAACATGAGTTAAGTTTTGAATATACACTGAGCTTAAGATGTCTATGGGACATCCACTTTGAGATGTCCAATAAGAAAGTTGGTGATATGAGACAAGAAGTTAGGACAGGCTAAGCCTAGATAAGTAGAACTGGAAATCTTCAGCATAGGGGTGAGAACTAAATTCGTTGGAGCTGATGAGATCACTAAGCCAAATAGTATATAAGGAGAAAAGATGAGGACCCAGTACAGAGTCTTGGGGGAGAGCCATGGTTAGTGAGTGTGGCATGGATAAAGATCCAGCAAAAGACACTGAGGAGTGGTCACATAGATAGGAGAAGAACCAGCAAAGAAAACTTGGGGAGTTTTTTTTTTAAGAAGAAGGGAATTAATTGACAGTGTCAAAGGCTGCACAGAGGTTAAGAGGGATTAAGATTCAGAAACATTCATTATATTTGTCAATTAAGAGATCATTAGTAACTTTGCTTTTCTATGCATCCCCAACGCTCAGCACAGTGCCTAGAACATACAAGTACGGTGTTGACTGACCAACTAGTTCTCTACTGAAATATACAAAAGCAATGGGATTTTTGTTTTTTACTCAGAGAAGAATCAAACAGTTTTATACAAAGCAGGGGCTTTTGGCTTGTCTTTCCTGAGTTACTATGTCTAAGACGGATTTTCCTCATCTAAATAAATAATTATGGCATTGCTGTGTGCCCAATTCTTCTTTAACCTCAGAGTAATGTATGGCTAATAGTTTTTTAATACTATTGTGATGTGAAATGATTCATTCTATGAATGGCTGAATACACTCCTAAAATAAAAGATAATAAAAGTTTTATTTCTAAGAAATACTGGGGGAAGAGGAAAGGAACAAGCAATTATATAGTGTCAGGCACCGTGCTAAGCAATGGAGATAGAAAAAGAGGTAAAAAGTCTATAATCTTAGGAAACTCACAATCTAATGGAGAGATAACATGCAAACAAATATGTACTTATAAATAAGCTCTATGGTGAACAGAGGGAAGGCACTATAGTTAAGAGAGGTTGGGGAAGGCTTCCTGTAGGAGGTATGATTTTAGGTGGGACTTAAAGGATGCCAGGGAAATCAACTGATGGTACTAATGAAGGAGAGCATTCCAGGCATGAGAGATAGTCAGAGAAAATGCCTAGGTTCTAGAGATGGACTGTCTTGTTCATAGGAACAGCTGGGAGGCCAGTGCCACTGTACTGAAGAGTATGTGTAGGTAGGAGGGACTAGGTCACAAAGGGCTCTGAAAGCTAAATAGAGCATTTTGGATTTGTTTTTGAAGGCAACAGGGAACCACCAGGGTTGATTGTGTGTGTCTCATAATTAGACTTGTGCTTTAGGAAATTACTTCATTGACTGAATGGAGGAAAGATTAGAGTAGGGAGAGACTTGAGGCAGATAGGACCACAAGTAGGCTGTTGCAATAGTCCAGGCATGAAGATATGAGGGCTTGCACTAGAATGGGAACAGTGTCAGAGGAGAGAAAGGAGAGTATTTGAGAGATAGTGTAGATAAACAATATACAGACTTTTACAACATCTTGGAGATGGGGGAGTGGGGAAGAGGAGAGAGAGAGAGTGAAGAATCCAGGATGACTCCTAGATTGTAAATGTGAGAACTAAGGAGGATGATATTTTCCTCTACAGTAACAGGGAAGTTAGGAGGGGGTGGCAGAGAGTGATTAATATTATAAAAGGCTGCAGAGAGGTCTGGGAGAATGAAGATTGAGAAAAGGACATTTGGATTTTGAAAACAAAGTTCTTCAAACTCACTGCCTATAAACACATAATTTTCAATAGAATATGGACCGAAAACTCTTAGAGTTGGAAATGCAGTTAATGTGGTGTAGGAAAAAGAATCAATGCTCTTTTGGAGCAAGAAGAACTAGGTTTGAATTTTAGTTTTGTTACTCATTACTTTGGTGACCCTGAGCAAGAAATTTAATCTCTTTTTCTTCAGACCAGATCTCTCTTTTCTTTTCCTTAAAAAACAAAACAGGGGGCAGCTGGGTAGCTCAGTGGAGTGAGAGTCAGGCCTAGAGACAGGAGGTCCTAGGTTCAAACCCGGCCTCAGCCACTTCCCAGCTGTGTGACCCTGGGCAAGTCACTTGACCCCCATTGCCCACCCTTTCCAATCTTCTACCTATGAGACAATACACCGAAATACAAGGGTTAAAAAAAAACAAAACAAAACAAAACAAAACAAAACAAAACAAAAAAAAACCACACCCTTGCCTTCAGTTTTAGTATCAATTCTAAGAAAGAAGAGCTGTAAAGGCTAGGTAATAATTGGCATTAAATGTCACACAGGAAGTGTCTGAGGCCAGTTGTAAACCTAGGTCCTCCCATCTTCAGGCGTGGTGCTCTATCCACTGTGCTATCTAGCTTGACCCTGAGACCAGATCTCTCAATCAAGAAACAAGAGATATCCAAACTAATTTCAAGGGAAAAAACCTTTCCCAATTCCCCTATGTAGAGTCCAGTCCAATTTCTTCACTCAAGGAGAAAAGCATGTCTTGTGAAAGAACATACTGATGATCTAAATTCTATGTTGGGGTGGAACAGCTGGGTGGCACACTGGATAGAATGCCAGGCCTAGAGTCAGGAGGACCTAGGTTCAAATCTTACTTCCCACACCCTAGCAGTGTGACCCTGGGCAAGTCACTTAACATCATTTGCCTGCCCCTTGCCCTTCTGCCTTAGAATATTACTAAGGCAGAAAGTAAGGGTTTAAACACCCCCCCCCCCAACAAAATCCAATTTCTGTGTGGAACTGAGTGGTGGTAGTAGTGCTGCTGCTAAATTCCTTTAGTTTTTCACTAAAGGAGTATGCTACACTAATTTGTTTTTCATTGAACTGGTTCTGCACTCTTGGTCATGTACTTCCATTGCCTTAAGTGGGAGAATTAAGTGTATGCCCACATTAGCCCCTGTTGAGCTCTCATCCTTCGAATCACCTCTTTTTCCTCCCTGTTTCTTTTTCAGCCTGGTTTACCAATTGCTTAGCTCATTCTACCATACCCTCTGGAACTCTTATTCTATTGCCAACAGATGACCTTAAGTCCTCAGACTTTTCCTCTACTTTCTCACTTTCATGGGTGCCTAGTTCTCCCTTTGGGGTTTTCTACACTCGTGTACAGTCCTTCCATGTCAGGAGGATAGAAGAGGAGATAATTCTTGCTTTCCTCTGATGCTTCAGAACCAGGCCTTTACACCATCATTTATCCATAACTTTCCTTTTTTTTAAGATCCATATGGACTACAAATACCCTATTTGTGCCACTTTCTCCCCATTCTGGTTATCATTCATTAATCCATCTCACAATATTTTAAATGATTTCAGTACCTAGCCAACAGTCTTTACTCTATCTCATGCCTTCACCATCAGGAATGTCAATATTTATGATGCCAACCTGTCTGATAAACTGACCACAATTCTTCAATATCATTAACTCTAAAAATAACCTTCTCTAACCCACTTAAGCCACATGCCAATGTGGTCAAACCTTAGCCCTCACCACTTTTCAAAGCTACATTACCTCTACAATAGGGAACTTAGAAACTTCATTTGCTGGTCATGAACTACCACCCTTCCTATTCCCTCCCAGATTCTCAAGGGTCCTCGATCATAACAGTAATCTGCCCCCTTCTTATTATCTTTAGTCACTCCCTTATCTCTGGATGCTTCCCATCTGTCTACAAATATGTGCTTTCACCATGAATGTAACTTTGGATACACTCATCTGTACAATGAGAGGTTGGATTAGAAAGCTTCTTGAGGTCTCTTCTAGCTCTAGAAGCATGATTCTATGCTCAAGTCTCCTTGGACCTGACTTCTGATCCCCTGTATCCAAACATCTTTGCCCCTGATATCTTTCTGTGACTTAACCATGCCATCCAGATACTGTTACATCTTTCCCTCTATTGCTAATTTTCTTAATTAGATTTATTTTTGATGGGATTTTAAAACCCATTCTCCTCAACCCTTTACATTCTGTCTCTTGCCCTTACCATTTTACTGAAACGGAATGACTTCCTCATCACTAGTCCTTTTTCAACCCTTATCTTCCCTGACATTTCTGAAGCTTATGATACCTGATTCTATCCTTTCCTACAAGATACTCTCTCATCCCTCTGCCTCAGAGATAACATACTTTTCTGTTCTCCTTCTATCTATCTAATCTCCATTTTTTGATTTCCCTAATGGTTTCTCCTCCTTTCTCCAACTCCTTAAGATGAGTGTTTTCCAGGAATGCTCATGTGTCCACAGGATTGGTCCATAGCTGCCCTTTGCCTTAGCAATCTCATTTACTACCTACCTTGGCTTCCCCTATCATCACAAGGCAGATAATATCTCCCATCCTGATCTCTCTTCCCAGACCTGCACCTGTGACTGAGTGCACTCATCTGGATGTTCTGTTGACTTCAAAGTCAACATGCCCCAAACCAGGCTCATTACTTTTCCCCTTAAACTGGCTTTTCTTTCTGACATCACTATGTTTGTCTGCGGTAGCATCATTCATCCAGGCTCCCATGCTGGTAACCTTAGTGTTTATTTCTGACTCATCCTTCTCTCTGGACTTTGATATGCAATCTGTTACCAGTTCCTGCTGATTGAATCTCTGCAATATCTCTAGAATTTGTTTCCTTTTCTTGATGACTACTGTCACCACTGCTAACTGTCTAGACCATTATAATAGCCTTTTTTCATGTCTTACCACTTTTATGTATTGCCTCTTCAAGCTACTGCCATAATAAACTTTCTGATACAAATAACTAGCATTTATAGAATGATTTTGGGCAGCTAGGTGTGATAGTAGATAAAACATCAGGCCAGGAGTCAAGAAGACTAATCTTTCTCCGTTCAAACCTGACTATAGACTCTTTTTTTAAAAAACATTTATTAATATTCATTTTTAACCTGTTTACATACTTTATGCCCCTACTTTCCCCTTAACCCCCCGCTCTCCCCCAACCCATGGCCGACGCACATTTCCACTGGTTGTAACAAGTGTCCTTGTTCAGGGCCTATTTCCATATTGTTGTTAGTTGCATTGGAGTGGTAGTTTCGAGTCCACATCCTCAATCATGTCCACCCCGACCCATGCGTTCAAGCAGTTGTTTTTCTTATATGTTTCCTCTCCTGCAGTCCTTCCTCTGAATGTGGGTAACATCTTTACCATAAATCCCTCAGAGCTGTCTTATGTCATTGCATTGCTGCTAGTACAGAGGTCCATTACATTCGATTTTACCATAGTATATCAGTCTCTGTGTACAATGTTCTTCTGGCTCTGCTCCTTTCGCTCTGCATCAGTTCTTTGAGGTCTCTCCAGTTCGCCTGGAACTCCTCCAGTTTATTATTCCTTTTAGCACAATAATATTCCATCACCCGCATATACCACAGTTTGTTCAGCCATTCCCCAATTGAAGGACATACCCTCCCTTTCCAATTCTTCGCCACCACAAAAAGCACAGCTATAAATATTTTCGTACAAGTCTGTTTATCTATGATCTGTTTGGGGTACAAACCCAGCAATGGTATGGCTGGATCAAAGGGCAGGCATTCTTTTATAGCCCTTTGAGCATGATTCCAAATTGCCAGCCAGAATGGCTGGATCAGTTCACAACTCCACCAGCAATGCATTAATGTCCCGATTTTGCCACATCCCCTCCAACATTCATTACTCTCCCCTTCTTTCATTTTAGCCAATCTGCTAGGTATGAGGTGATACCTCAGAGTTGTTTTGATTTGCATTTCTCTAATTATTAGAGATTTAGAACACTTTCTCATGTGCTTATTGATATTTTTGATTTCTTTACCTGAAAATTGCCTATTCATGTCTCTTGCCCATTTTTCAATTGGGGAATGGCTTAATTTTTTTATACAATCTGACTATAGACTCTTAATAGCTAGGTGAACTTGAGCAAATCATTTAACCCTGTTTGCTTTAGTTTCTTCATCTGTAAAATGAGCCAAAGAAGGAAATGGCAAACCAGTCCAGTATCTTTGCCAAGGAAACTTCAAATGGGGTCAACAAAGAGTTGAATGTGACTGAAAAACGACCAAGTGATAAAAATAACATATAGTACTTTACAAATACTATCTCACTTTATCCTTACAACTACCTTGGGAGAAGGCTGTTTTATTCCCATTTTACAGATGAGAAAAGTGACGTGGAGAAAAGTTAAGCGACTTGCTCAACATCACACAATTTGGTAACTATCTGAGGCTGAATTTGAATTCAGGTCTTCCTGACTCCTGATCTGGTGCTCCAACCACTTCAGGTTGTGCCACTTGTCTAACTGCTTGGAAATCTTCAGTGGCTCCCCGTTGCTTACTGATGTAAGTTCATTTTCTTTTGTCTGGCATTCATGACCCTCCATGACCTTTGTTCCAGCCAACTTTTCCAATACTATTTCATATTACTTCCCTCCATGTACACAAACTGAAGTAACTCGGTGTCACCAAAACACAAATTGTGGCCTCATGATTCCAAATGCCTTAAAAACTCTTTTCCCTATTTCTGGAATGTCCTCACCATTAAGAAAGCTAGATGGTACAGTGGTTAGAATTCTGGGTCCAGAATCAGGAAGACTTGAGTTCAAATCTAGCCTCAGATATTTACTAGTGGTGTGACTTGGGTTAAGCTCCTTAACCTGTATCTTTTTCAATTTCTTCAACTGCAAAATGGAATAATAGCACCTCTTTCCCAGGGTTAATATAAGGATCAGATGAAATAATATTTGTAGAGTACTTCACACGGTATCTGTAATACAGTAGGTATTTAAGAAATGATTATTCTTACCTGCCCCTTAATCTCTTTCCTGTCTAATTCATATTCTTGAAAGCCTTCCTCCCAGAGGTCCTTCCCTGATTGCCCTGGCTGGTAAAGGCCTTCTCCCTCTGACCTTATATAACACTTTGCTCTGTAAAATTCCAACACAATCATGTAATATGGTGCATCATAATGATCTGTGTTTGTATCATTCTCTTATTAAACTATAAACTTCATGAGAAAAGAGATTGAATCTTTTCCAAGATTTATATTTCTTCCAATTTCAAGAGGAATGCTTACTGCATGCATAGAACAAACAATAAATAATTATTATATTTATAAAATTATGTGATGGGCCTAGATGATCACTAAGGCCCTTTCTACCTCTATATCTTAGGATGTCATACATATATGGCCCTGTCTTAGAAAAGGAAAATGGCACCACCTTTGTTTCTTCCATCCCAGAATCAATACTGAGTACCAGTTCCAAGGCAAAAAAAGCAGTAGGGGCTGGGCCATGGAGGCTAAGTGACTTTCCTGGGGTCACACAGCTAGGAAGTGTCCGAGGTCAGATCCAAACCCAGGACCTCCTGTCTCCAGGCCTGAGTCACCTAGCTGCCCTGCCCTGTTTTCATTTTTGCAGATGCTCTGGCTAAATGACTTGCCTGTGGTCACAAAGCTAATCATTATGTGTATAGGGGTGGCTTGAAACTAGGTCTTCTGCTCCTGAGAGCAGGGCTTTTTCTACCATATTATATTATTCCCCAAACTTGCTGAGCCAGGGGTACCTGTGAATGGAGCTACTATGGCCTGCCAGTAGCAATTGCTTAGCACGGTGCTTGGCACACAGCAGGTATTTAATGTTTACTGAATGGAACCAACGGGTATCTATACCTACAGTATGGAAAGGATGGTGGGACATTTGCTGATTCTTTGAGCTCCACTTGTGCTCAGTTTTAGTAGCATCAGCTTTTAAGGCAAAGAACAGTGGTGAAATGGGTATCCAAAGAACTGGTAGCTTTAATAATTGTATTAGGCTGCTCCAGCTCCTTGTTTGGCAGAAGGAATGGTCAGTGCCTTAAGTATTAGAACAGTTTTTAGGGTTGAAGGATTAGTTTTTCCTCTTCTTCTCCTCCTTCTCAGCCCATTTCCCCTGAACCCAGGCTCAGAACTATCCAACAGATCACACAGAAGCTCCTAGGCTTAGGGGGCTGAGCATGAGAAAGTGGCCACTCACAAATATTTTTCAATGGTCGGCAACTAGTCAGTGTCTGAGTCTGCCTGCCAAATCCAACTGCTCATCAGAACCGTATTCCCCAGCCCTGGATTTCATTGATAACGACTTTCTGAGGCCAACTGGCTGCTCACTATAGGGACTGTGGGTTTTAAACTTGGCTGGGTGGAGAGAGGGTAGCCATCATCTCTAATGGCCATGGAAGGAATCTGTGTTTAGTCTCAGATCCTTGAATTCAGGTTTCAGAGACACATTAAACACTTATTTTTATAAAATTTCAAGGCAAAAGAAGTCCTCCCAAAACCTCAACCCACCAAACCATCTCAAACTAAAAACTCTGCCACCCTTCTTGTTCATTATATGGTCTCATTATGGGAAAGCCTTTTTCTTCTGGAGGGACATATTGGGAAATAAAATAAATTCCATTTGTACTGTAAGTGGCAAAGGGTATAGAGAGCTGGTCTTGGAGTCAGGAAGACCTAGGTTCAAGTTCTACTTGGATACATATTGGCAAATCACGTTTTGTATGCCCTCAAGCAATTCTTTACTATAGGTTGTAGAGCGGTTGTCCATCTGCATCAGAAGGAGTTTACATGCTGGGAGTTCCATACAACAAAGCAATCACTGGCCAGATTTGAGCCTAGGCCCTCCTAACTGCAGGCCTGGCACTCTATCCACTGTGGCACCTAGTTCCTCACTCCCCCAAATTCATCTTAAAGAATAGAAATCTATACATACAGTTTTTCATTACTCATTTTATTTGCTCATTTTTCTTGAATTTGTGAAATTAGAAGTTATTTCATCTGGACCCAAAGACAGACAGAAGTCAAGGGTTCTTAGAGACAGACAAATGTTGTTATGCTTTATTTGGGGGAAAGAAGTGGGATTTTTGCTTTGGATTTTGTTTCAAAATAATTTTAATGGCGGTCCAAATGTTGAAAAACATCCCTCCATTAATTTTCTATTTCATAATCATTGATACCAGCTGTCCTCAGCATCATCCACTTATTGTGGCTTCCTCATTGTGGGTCACTTTCCCACATAATTTGTAGGTATGTTTAAGAATTTTAGAAAGCAAAATTCCTAGGGTGAGTGGTTTGAAAAAATATGCATGTTCTTGTTCCTTGACTTAAAGGAAAATTATGACTGCTTATTATTACAATCTAGGTGTTTCCAAATCGGCCTACATAAAACTATTCAGGGAACACTGTGTTCTCCAACACTTGCCATCTCAAAATATTACAGTGCCAAAACAAAAGCTGAGCTAGGGATGGTGGTCATAGAATGTTAGAGGTGGAAAGGAACTTGGAGATTTTCTAGTCCAACTTTTTCATTTGACAGTATCAGAAACTGAGGCACAAAGGAATGAAGTCATCTTGTCTATGTTCACACAGCTAATCCATGGCAGAGGTCCAGATAGAAAGCATGCCTCCTGTTTCCCAGTCTAGTCATGTCTTAAGTAGTTTGATGGATGGTTAGATCAGGGAGCTGAGGCAGCCAAGGTTGACATAGAGATGCATCTGTTAGGGAATGCCAAGGAATCTTATAAAGGGTCAGGGTGATTTTTTTTTCTTCAGAGGACCAACTAAAGATATGCTTAAAGAGCAGGTCTGTTCACAGTGGAAACACTACCCACAGTAAAAAAAAAATAATTCTTAGGCTTGATGTGCCGAACATTGGGAAATGGTAGCTCACAAATATTTTTCAATGGTTGGTAACTGGATTTAACAGGTGGTCTCTAGACTTTAGATAATAATCTGCAGAGTTCTTAGAGAATTCCCCTAGAGTCCATCAATTCAAAGGCAAATACAATTATTTTGCATAACAGAATAGCAAAGTATTTTAAAGTCAGAAGATCTAGATTTGAGTTGTGTTAATTGTGTGACCTTGAGAAAGTCCCTTAACCTCACTGAACTGTTTCATCCTCTATTGAAAAAGGAGATATAATACTCATACTATCTTACAGGATCATGGTGAGAAAAGCATTTTACAAATGGTTGGTCAGTGGTTGCCCTTCATACTTAAAGAGGATCAAAATGACATCAGGGTCAATGTCCAGTGTGTCCAACTGTGGCTGATAAGACCAACATGAGCTCAGAAGGCTCTACCACAGGTTGGGCACAAATAGCCAACATCAAAATTTGGAAATCAGATGTCTCTAAATTTGTTTATCTCACATTTCTTTGGGCTGCTACAATTCTGCTTTGCCCATAGGACACAGCCCCTTCTTTGAAGCAGGCATGCCATGCTGGACAGTCCTGTGCCAATGTCTTCCATATCTCAAAATAAATACTAAATTGAAAAATTCTAGAGAATGGCAAAATTATATTTTATACATATTGTGATCATTATTGTAATATATAATGTAAACTATTATAACAGTATTATGTTATATTATGCATACTATTATAATAATATTATCCCAAGTTCCTAAAAGGCAAGGACTATCAGATTCTTTCTTTTATAGAGCACGTGTTTGATAAATGGGGCAACTGGGCAGTGTAGTGGATAGAACAGCAGATCTGAAGCCAGAAAGATTAATCTTCCTGAGTTCAGATCTGGCCTCAGACATTTATTAGCTGTGTGACCCTGGGCAAGTCACTTAACCCTATTTGTCTCAGTTTCTTCATCTGTAAAATGAACTGAATGAGGAAAATGGCAAAACACTCTAGGATATTAACAAGAAAACCCCAAATGGGGGCATGAAGAGTTGGACATGACTGTAAAAAAATGACCCAACAACAATTTGATAAATGACATTTGAAGATGCTAAGAGGATTATGTTATTATTCATCATAGATTTGCCTTTCAGCCTATATATAATCAGACTCATTGGTGAGAGAATGAGCCCAATAGGTGTTTGTCTGAATAAAGACAAAAGTTAGAAGAGAACTCATTGAGTTAACAGATCTGGTGGCAAAAACTAAGCCAAGGCTGGAGGTCAATTAAAGTCCCAGAGTGAAGAGGTAAGGAATCATTGGCTAAGCAGACAATCAGGACCAGAGACCAAGAACTGCTGGTTAAAAGTTGCAGGGATCAAAACCAGAGTAGGATCAGGAAACAAGAGATGGAAATAAGAAGATTAATTTCAAAGGTTAGTGAAAGGGAAGAAAGCCTGGGATGGCCTTTATGTCCAAGATTCAGACTGTTAGAATTGGAAAGGGCCTTAAGGATCATCTGCTTTAACTCCTTCATTTGGAGATGAGGAAACAAAAGAAGGGAAAGAGACTTGCCCAGAGTTAGGAAATGAAGGAGGGGTAGAGACACCATCAAGAAACTTTCCTGACTTCCAGGCCAGGGTCTTTCCCACAACACTACTATGAAGGGCTGAAAATACTGTGTTATATTAATGACAGGTTATCATTGTGCCATAAAGAACACACATGAACCACATCATAAGGCAGTATAGACTCATACAAGGTGATGGTGAGTGAAGATGGCAAATTAGCACAACATATGCACTTAAATAGCTACTAAAAAAGCAGCAGCAAAATTTTATAACTATAGGGATGAAAAAGAGATTGGAAGGAGACCCAGTGAAAAAAGCTGCTATTGTTTTATTAAAGGTTATATATGTATCTACACATTGAGTCAAAATGTCAATAGTTTAGAGTTAAATGTTTTTATTTGGGATTTTGTCCTCAGTTTATTTATTTAATCCTGGTATGTATAGAGGTTATGGTTTATAAAATTATATGAAAAATAGAAGTAAAAGAAGGCAACACAGGAGTCCACTTGATGTATCAGGGTGAAGATTTACTTTCTTTAAGCCCTAGCACAATGCAGTTCTATTTTAACATCGTGTGGTGCAATCCATAGACTCATCTTAGCTGAAGGCAATTGTGTGGTTACCTGGCTAGATCACTGTTTTCCTATCCAAACTAGACTATAGACCAGGATATTGGCATCATATTACAGTGGAAAGGGCACTGGATTTGGAATCAGAAGTCCTGGGTTTAAATTCTGGTTCTGCCACTTACTGTGTAACCTTAGCTGAATCATAACACTTCTCTGCTATCTCAGTTTCCTCATCTATAAAATGGGGCTAGGGGCCTCTAAGGTTGCTATCAGCATCAAATCTACAATCCTGCCATTAAGATTACCATGGTGAGTTCTCTCTAAGCTGACATAGATTATATTTTCCTCAAATCCCCATGACTTAGTAATTGGTCTTCATGAATTGCTTCAACCAGAAAAAAAATGGTGGCCAGTCTTGTAGTGTTAGGACTCTCAGAGCTTAGGTCAGTTGGTCCCTATCTAAAAGATATAATTTCATCAGCTGTCCTGTGCTTAAGGTTTTTACAGCATATTTAGAGCTTCCAGACCTTGCGCTCCTTATATATGGTCTTCGAAAAGTCAAGGTCACTTCCATGCCAAGATAAGGCATCATCAGAAGAGGATGAGTAGATGAAATACATCTCCCCTATCTGACCACTGCATCCCTCTGCAGTTTTGCTTGATAGAATAGCTTTCAGGGGCTATGTATGGGTCAGGGATGAAGAAAGAGGCAAAGACAGAAGGTGAAAGATTGTGGGGAGGACGAGGAAGAAGAAGAGGAAAAAGAAAAGTCAGATAAAAAATGTTAAAAAAGGATCTTTGCTAATAAAAGTTTTGTATAATGGGTAAGAATTTGCCAGAAGTTGGTACTGCCAAAACTATGAAGGAAGAGCTGGGAAACACTGGAAGTACATTATAGGGGAGAGAGCATTAGGTTCATTCATGAAGATCTGAGTTTAAATCTTGTTTTGGACCCTTACTAGCCATGTGTCCCCGAGAAAGTCAACACTTCTCTAGGTTTCAGTTTCCTCATTTGTGAAATGAAGGGGTTGGACTTGATAATCAATAAGGTCTCTTCTGACTCTGAATCTATAATCTTATGTCTGGGAGATGGAAAAACTAAGTTCTTAATCTCTGTCACTGAATTACAAATGTTGGCAACATACATATTTCATATGCCTTAGTTTTGGCTTATTTTTACTTAAGTGCAGGCCCTAAGAGGATACTTGAGTTCAGATATGAAAAAACTCTAATTGAGGAGGTGCTTTCCAAACCAACACTCATCATTACAGGAGGATTTCTGCTAGGGAAGTAGAGATAAATACGATCTCATTTCACAGGTGGAGAAATGGGACCCAAAAAGGAATTAGGCAACTTACTGAAGGTCACATGGCTAGTTAAGGGCAGAGATGAGATTTAGAGTATAGGAGCCTTTCTACTATTACTGCAGAAGTCATCATTATTATTGCCATCAATATTTCCTGAGTGCCTTGGCAAGGAAGGCACTATTTTAGGTGCTAGGCATACAAAGGGATATGTGTAAGACATAGTCCCTCTTTGTTAGGGTACAGTAATCAGCAAATAAATGATAGGACAACAAAGAATATAAGAATTCAGAAGGGTCATTAATTGCTAGATCAAAGAAGGCTTCTTAGAGGAGGTGAGACTTAAATTGGGACTTGAAAGAAAGGCAGAAGTGGGAAAAGTAGAGAGGAGTAGGGAAAAATGTTAGTAGATGTAGAAATGATTACAGAATGAACAATCTACCTGGAACAGAGGGAGCATGTAGGGAAGAACTGGGAAATAAGATTGGGAAAATAGGTGAGGCTCAGATTGCAGAAGGGCTTGAATACCAGTTTAAGAAATTGGACTTTTCCATATGGGGTGGGAGGAGAGAGGGTTTAAATTGTAGACTGGTAAAAGTGGGGATGCTGGGAGTATAAGTTGATGACTACATGAAGATTGGAAGATGTGCTGTTGCTAGACATACCAGGAATCTCCATAAGTCAAAGAAAAGGAATATGACAATGGCAAGAGGCTTGTGGTTGGCTATTATTTAACTGGCAGATCAATATTGGCCTACTAGGGACATGGGATCCCAGATTATTGTAATGAATATGATGGCCTCAAGGATTACATATATGAAGGGCAAATGAAAACCTGGCTTATATGTGGGTGGCAGATGTTTTATAACTGACCAGATGTGCCAGTGAATAAGGCAAATTCCTCCCCCCTCTACCTCCTTCCCAGTCTCCCACCCAGGGTTGAGCTGGACACTTGAGATGGGTCATTAGGCCACCTGATGATCATTTTATTTTCTGTAGAAATACTTTCCCCAAATAGTGCCCCAGGGACTGAAAGGCATTTGTGTCCCTCCCCTGAATGCCTGCTTGAAATTAATCCATTTTTTTTTTTTTGGTAAGATCCAACTGCACCAGAAGTTACTTGGCTAAGAAATCTGGGTAGCTGCCTGGATAGGATATGTGGTGAGGTAGGAAAAACATTGGGCGAAGAGTTAGGAAACCTAGGCTCTAGTCCCAGGCCTGCCATTAATTAGCTTGACCTTGGTCAAGTCACTTCTCTTGGTCTCCATTTATTTGTCTGAAAAATGGGTCTAGAGGTTGGACTATTTTATTGTCCCAATTTAATTGATCTTTATACCTTTCAAGCAATGATCCCCATTCTTTTCATGAAACTGATTATTTTTCAGCTCCAGCTGCAGCTATCCCAAAGGACTTCTTTGGGGCTGGGACAGTAATCCTACTTATTTTTCTATCCTCTCCATGACCAAGCATAACATGTTACCTATAGCAGATAATCAATGCATATTTGTTGACTTCAATTCAGTTGTTCAATTCAATTCAACTCAACATGCACATTTTGAAGATGAGCAACCTGAGTCCCAGAGGGTTAAGTGATTTTCCCAAGGTGAGCCAGCTAATTTTAACCTAATGTTAGGGGGCCTTGGGTTTGGATACAGCGAGCCAGACACATATCCAGGTTGCTCCCTGACATCAATAAGCATTCACTCCTGCTTATCTCAGTCCTGCCCATCCTTCAAGACCCATCTTAAATTTCACCTTCTCCATTCAGCCTTATCCAGCCCATGATAATTTTGCCTTTTGTCTGAATTCTCAAAATAAAGTCATCCATTCGATTCTACCTTCTACTATTCTTTTATTGCTCCATGAGAGTTACTCTCATTTCTCCAATGAGAATGCACAAGTGTTTTGGAGTGGGGTTTATTTAGATCTTTGCCTTTCATTTACTCCTCTCAGGAAGTAGGTATAGTAATAAATACTATTTTATAATAGCATAATAAATAATAGTTTATAATAATGGTATAGTAAATGAAAATAATAGTATAATTGTAGAATAAAAAAATCTCATAGTAATAAATCTTCCCTGAATTAGACTCAATGATTTAACAAACATCTATAAAGCATGTACTGTATACGAGACGCTGTGTTAAGAAATAGGGATTACAAAGAGAAGCCTAAAAAAGAAAGCAGTCTTGGCCTCAAAGAGTTGCTGTTCTATTGGAGGACACATTCTGTACCCAGGTAAGATAATATGAATTTCAGAATTATTCAGAATAAATAATATAATATTTCAAAAAGTGTGTGTGTGTGTGTGTGTGTGTGTGTGTGTATGTGTGTGTGTGTGTGTGTGTGTGGTGTACAAACCAGCCAGGAGGATGAGGAAATGTCTCAATGTTAGAGGTGGCACCTGAATTATACTGTACAGCATCCATAGTGCACACAGCCCTGGACTGGGCACAATGGAAGCTTCCAAGCTCTGGCTTAATGCATTTTTTGTTTTTCAGGAGCATTCTAAGGTGCTAGGAGCCCCAGGGATGGTCCTGGGGGAGTCTGGACAGGATCCCTGATGATCCCCAGCAACAGAGAGGCTCTGTTTCCCAAACTCTTCACTAGAACATAGCCCAGGACTGAGTCCAGCATGAAAAAGACAGGCTGTTAAGGAGGACACCCATCTGTGGCAGGGATGGTTTGGCTAGTGGAGGAGAGGAAGGCAGGAAAGGAAAAGGAAAGCAGGGAAGAAGGAGCCAAGTCCTGCTGAGAGGTTTGGAAACCTGAGGATGGCAGGAGGAGGCAGGCCCCTGGGAGGGCCGGGCCGGGCTGGGTCGGGCTGGTTTGGACGAGGAGCTCTGGGCTGAGGTTTGAAGAGCCTGCCTTACAAACATGGGTCCACTTCATTTCTCAAAACCGCAGAACCCACATGCAGTCACTGGGTTTCCATCAGTGCTGGGAACAATCCTCTCCTCACCACAACTGTGGCTGAGGACATGGCTCCAGCTCTGCTACTCCCTGGCAAGGGCCAGGTTCCCAGGGCAGGCAGCACCGTGGCTTTAGCTATCTCATCCCCAGGCTTCTCTGGGACGGGCAGGCTGGCTAGTTAAGAGGCATCTTGGTAATGGCAGAGAAATTCATGGGAGAATGGTTTTTCCTTGGAACACTAGATGAGAATTTGGAAAATATCTCGCCAGAGGAAATATATTTGAGGGCCTTGCCTCCTGGCCTCTCTGTTCTCCTGGATGCAAGATCCATTTTCCTTGGATTTGCTCAGTCTTATGGAAAGAACACTGGGTTAGGAAGCCTGCGTTCCAGGCCTGGCTCTCCCTCCAACCTGGGGTGTTGGTGATTTGGGGCATGCTGTTTAACCTCTTTTGGTCTCGGTAACTCCATCTGCAGCATGGGGACAATAATAATACCTGCTCCAGCTTAATTCACGGGGCTGGTGTGAAGATCGGGTCATACAAGCAGACATGAATGAGGAACAACAGATTCCTCAGATGAATAAAAGTGCCATATAAATAGAGAGTGAGTGAGGGCTTGGCATCTCCGATCTCCTCTGCCCCAAAGCTTCTGAGGCAGCATGGCCTGCTAGAAAGAGCCTCAGCCTAGGTGCCAGAAGACCCAGGCTCCTTTTCCAGCTCGGCCACAGACTGGCTCTTTGACCTTATGCAGGGTAAAGGACTTCTCTCTGAACCTACATTGCCTCCCATGTAAAATGAAGGAGTTAGACTAGCTCAGGATTCTAAACTTGGGGTCCACGAATTTGGATTAACAATATTTTAATAACTGGTTTTCTTTACAATCCTATTTATTTTACCTTATGCATCTAAAAATATTATTCTAGGAAGGGGTCCAAAGGCTTCAAAGGCTCCATGGCACCCCAAAAAGGTTAAGAGCCAGTAGACTAGCTGATCTTCAAAGTGCCTTCTGACCATAAAATATTTATTGTTTCATGAAACAGCATCGGAGATGTGGTGCATGTGTGCACAGAAGTTAATAGGAGCATAGGGGTGACAGGCTGGTGCAGGAGCTCTAAAATGTCCTAAGCAAGGTGACTTCCCAGGACTTGGATACAGAAATCTAATCTAAGATTAGAGATGCCAATGATGTATATAATATGTGTGTATGATATATATATAAATACACATACATTCATATTATATAAAGGTTATAATATATCAATATAAATTAATATAGCCAATATTTTATATAAGTTATATATAAACATGTTATACGTATAGAAAAATCTAAGGCCTATAGACTTATAAGCTTTATATATTAATATATTATATATCTTATAAATTATATAAATATTAAACTGTATTACTATAAATCAATTGATTGACTGTATTATATAAATTATAAAGAAACACATGTTATATGTATGCATGTACACATGCACATAAAAATACAATGCTGGTAGATTTATATGTTTTATATGTAAATATGTATAAATTATATATTATATAAATATTAAAACATATTAATATAAACACTGAATATGTTATGTAAATAATACATAAACATGTTATATATATATGTATGCAAAGATCTAAGGTTTATAGACTTATAAGCTTTATATATGGATATAAATCTACTACATATAAATTATATATTATATAAATATTAAAATATATCAATCATTACTACAAGTACATAGAATATATTACAAATTATATATGAGTGTAGATCTATAAATCTAAAGCTTATAGACTTATGAGCTTTATAGAATTCTTTTCTCCCAAAGACCATAGAGTATTTTTTCACCCCATTAACTTCATCGGAATCCCCTCCTCCTTGGAGGTCTTCAAGCCAAGGCAGGAGGACCATCTGCTGAATCTGAAACCTTGGCCATTTTTTTCATGTATGGGTCAGACAAAGTAACTGCTGGTCTTTTGCAGCTTTTAAATTCTATGATTTTCCCCTGACAACAACCTTGTATCCTCAAAGTAAACATAGTCACAATCTGAGTTATCGGAGAAATTGCAGAGATGTTATTCAGACACCACAAGGGAGATCAATCATGCTTTGGCATCAGTTCAGAAGGCCTCTGCTTCTAGACACCTGTCACAGTACTAGGAGCTTTCTACACTAACAATAAGAATACAGTCATGTACATGGCCGATAGAGTCATTACTGTCACATTAAGACCAGATTCATCTGTTCTATAACAGGAAATATGTCAATAATGTTTTGAATTTCTTTCTTTTTTTAACTACCATTTAAAGTACTCTCATATTTGATCCTTCTAATAACCCTATGAGCTCAGTCAAGAGAATATTATTAGACAGATGAGGAATCTGAAAGCCCTGTGTCCTGACCATCAGGCTATGCTAACACAGAATTTTCCCATTTACTATTTTCTCCTGAATACACATTGTACTTTCCTACTTCTCTAACTTTGTTCAAGCTGTCTCTATTCCTTCCTGGAATGTTTTCTCCCCTCTTCTCTACCAGTCTAAGTGTTGCTTGTTATTCAAGTCATAACTTAAGTCCCTCATTCTCTTAGAAGTCATAAAAAATGATGCCATCTCAATACGGTATCTCCATCCTTTGAACTGTAGGCACTTACTGGCCATACCATTCATTTGGTATAACCCATTCTGCCCAGCAACAATTATTCCATTTTTGTATTGTTTAGGATCATAGGAGATTTCAAGCTGGAAGTTACCTTTACATCTACCTAATCCAATCTCCTTCCTTTACAGGTGAGGCGCTGAGAATTTGAACTGACTTGTCCAAAGTGACAAGTAATAGCATTCAGAGTAAGAATTTGAACTTGGATCCTCTGATTCCAGATGAATGAATAATTGAAAAGTCATTTATTAAATTTTTAATATACCAAGCACTGTGCTAAGTGCTGGGGATATAAATAGAAAAATAAAGATAGTCCCTTGCTCTCAAGGAGCTCATATGTTAAGTGAGGGAGATAATGCATACAAGAAATTTCCAGGGCAGGGTGGTAGGAAAAGCCTGGAAATTCTAATGGTATTGCAGTTGGGTAAATAGCAAGAATCCAGTGGTTCTTAGGTTATATAAATAAATCAGATAAAAATGTCAGAAATAGGCCAGATGGTTAGGCCTAAAGGATCCTGCTTTGATGTTAACAAAAGTGCTGAAGCCAGCTAGCAATTTCTTCTCCTATAAAGTCTATGAGACTGACAAGGTGGGTTTAGAAAGGTCTATTATTTTTAAAAAAAGACTGTAGATGTCTTATGTGTCATCCTTATCTTCTACCATGTTTGGTAGGAGTTACCAGACTATACTTTGAGAATCCATTGATCTAGACCAGTGATGGGCAAACTTTTTAAAGAGGGGGCCAAAGGAAAGGAAATGCTCATCTGTCAGTCTGTTTCTAAGGCAACTCTTTCGAAGTTTCATTGTATTGTATCCTACTCATTGTATTCTTTAGATTAGGAATAATGTCACAAGGCCAGATAGAACATTTCAGGGGGCCACATCTGGCTCACAGGCCATAGTTTGCCCATCATTGGTCTAGAGTGAATGTGTTGGTTGGTGGATTAAGACAAGCAGCTTATCTAATCTTTTGAGTCTGTTAGAAACCTCTGGATAGATTGTTATCATTAAAGATATGGTTAGTTCTCAGGGATGAGCTCTAGGTCTTTAGAAAGAAGAGGGGTAAGTCAAAAGGAGATGTTTCTTTAGCCTCTGTTAACACTAGTTCTGAGGTTATGGTCCCTGTGAACATCATTCTGAGAGACCAGAATCTCCATCACCTGAAGGCCAGGGTAGTCTCTTTACTGTTCCCCTACCATGTTCTATGAACACTACTATTTATCAGTTTTGGGCTCCACTTGAGAGTGTTGTGAGTGGCACTGTGGCAGCACTGGCCACATTATACCAAATCTTGTTTAAAACACCTTTGAGAGCCTTTCCACCTCTAAATCTATGGTTTAATGATTTTTGTGTGCTCACATAGTGTTGGGGATATAGAAAGTGCTCAGCAAATACTAGTGAGATACAGATTTTTTTAGGGATTCCACATGAGAACAATGAGCCAAAGCTAATGAGATGAGATTTAATGGAGATAAAAAGAATGTACTAAAATCAGGGTCAAAAATCCAATTTTCTAAGTATAGGAAAGAGTAATCAATCAATCAATCAGCATTTATTATATGCTGTGTGCCAGGTACTGTGCAAAGAGTAAGGTTAGAAAAAGAGGTAAAAGACAGTCCTTGTTCTCAAGGAACTTACATTCTAATGGGAAAACCACAAACATATATAAAAAGCAAACCATGTACAAGGTAAATATGAAATGATAAAGAGAGGGAATGCAATAGAAATAAGGGGTGTGGTAGAGGATCTCTTAGTTGGGACTTAAAGGAAGCCAAGGAAGCCAGTAGAGCAGAAGTGAATTAAAAGTTTGTATGTGGGAAAAAAATCCAGAAAAATACAAAAAACTCAAATGGTTTAAGTTGACTTCAAGTTCAGTATGTCAACAGTATGATGTGGTTGCCCAAAACAAACAGAAAGATAACAAGATCTTAAGCTTAAATAAGATCATGAAGAGATGGACAAGACTGAACCATAACAACATATTAGTTCTTCCACTAAGCTATAAATTCTTTGAGGGCAAAGGCTGTGTCTTCCCCAGAAGGCTGCCTTATTAAACAATCTTATTATTTAATTTTTAAATATTAATTCATTAAGTACATTATTAAATAAAGGGATGAAAGGAGAGAGTCACCTAGAGAGGGGGTGTGTGTGTGTGTGTGTGTGTGTGTTTGTAGGGGGCAGTTTCTGGCTGATACGAGACTTCAGGGTGGATTTTGCAGAGAACTTGGTAAAGTTTTAATTGAGTGTTGAAAATCTACATTTATATTATGAAGAATGACAATAAAACCTATCTATTTTTATAGCACTGAGAAAAAAATGTCAGATTGGTTTTAACTTGCTGGATAGCTTTTCCTGCTGCTTGTCTGAGAGAATATATTTTTAAAAAGGAGCTGAAAAGCAGTGAGTTCAATTCGCTGCATCCCAGGCCAGAGCCAGTTACCTGACTCTTGTCTTGCCACTGGACTTTGATGACTCTAGAAGAGAGTGAAGCTGATGACACTGTCCAATTCTGCCCCACTTAAATCCAAATCACCCTATATCATTCGGTCTCTTAGAAAATTAAGGATGAATAACATCAACAGTCCATCTTGAAGACCCATGCAAATGGTTGCCTTCTTTACTGTTCCATCAGACAAATTTCAAGTCAGAAAAAAACAGAAACTCCAGTACCTCCTGCACAAAATGAATTCTCCCCAGAACTTCTGAATTAAGTGTTTCATATACAGAATTAAGCATGAAATTGAGAGGTGACCTTTGGAAATTCGAAGTAACGAGCTCTCAGGGGGCTGATGTACACAGTCCCAACAGACAAAACTTCAGTTTGTCCCTGGCAGGCTAGGCTTACTCTAAGTTTAGAAGCAGCTCTCCTTTCTCTACTTCTTTCTATCTCCAACTACTACCTTTCCTTACTGTGCTGAGGCATCCCAAAGGTGTATAACCTCCAACCTTTTCCATTCATAGGCAGGCCATAGTTTCTATGACTATGCCATTCTCTTGCTGGCTTAGTGATTGCAGCTGCACCAATCACTTTTTTCCCCTAAACCTTTACTTCCATCTTGGAATCAATACAATGTATTGGTTTCAAGGCAGAATTTTGGTAAGGGTTAGACAAGGAAGGTTAAGTGACTTTTCCAAGATCACCACCTAGGAAGCATCTGAGGCCCGATTTATACTCAGGATATTCCATCTCCACGCCTGACTCTCAATCCATGGAGCCAGCTAGTTGCCCCCTCATCAATCACATTTTACATGAGATTTTCCTTCCTCTATCCATCATTATCACCACTATTCAGTAATCAATCAACAACAACAACATACTGACCTCCTTGATGGAAGCACCAATAGAGGACATAATGTACTAAGCAGGAAAGAGTAATCTCAGAGAGTGGGGATGCTACTCCCTTAATTTATCAAATCAACTTATTTGATTTTTAGATGACTGACTATAGCAAATAAACACTGCTTTGTTTACTTACAGGTTACTTAAAGTTAACTGATACTAATACAGAAGGAGGAAATAAGTTACAATAATAGTCTAGAATCTTCGGCCTTAGACAATCTCAGTGAAATACTATTATAGCTATTCTAGTCTCAACTCCTGACTCCTCTTAATGCTCTACCTACTCTTAGAGGCAGAGAGATGGCCACAGTAGATACAAGCTCTGGGCCTAGAGTCAGGAAGACAGGAATTCAAATGCAGCCTTAGATTGCTGTGTGATCCTGGGCAAGTCACTTAACCTCTGTTTGCCTCAATTTCCTCAATTGTAAGATGGGAATAATAGCACCTATCTTGAAGAATTGTTATGATGATCAAATTTGATAATATTTTTAAAGTACACAAAGTCTGGTACATAGTAGGCCTTTAGTAAATGCTTATTCCCCACTCCTATCCCCTCCATCTCTCTACCATGACCTCTCCATATTGTATCCCAGCCAAGTTCTAAATCCTTTTTGATAAATCCAGCAGGGTCTGCTCTCTTCCCTCTTTGAGAGTCCGTAATGCTCGATATCATCCACCTGTCTGGTTCTCTGGTTCCTATCATATATGAGCACTGAAATAAGTTTACCTTCATCTGCTTTATTGTCTTGCTTTCTAATTGTTTCCACCTGTGTGAATACAAGATTATAAGCTCCTAGAGGGCAGGGCTTCTGTCTTAGAGTTCTTTTTTTAAATGACATTTTATACATTTTTACAAGGCAGGTAAATGGCATACTAACTTTGGATTTAGAGTTAGAAGTCCTAAGTTCAAATTTTGCTTCTCATCCTCTAACTGTGAAATCCTGGGAAAGTTGTCTAACCATTATCTGCCTTAGTTTCTTCATCTGTAAAGGGAGGATATTATGGCACCTACCTTAAAGGATTATTGTGACCACCAAACGAGCCAATATATATTTAAAGTGCTCTACAAGCCTTAAAGTGCTCTATAAATGGCAGCTATTACTATTTACAGAATTTTCATATCCATTATCTCACTTGGTTCTCACAACCACTCAGCTGTGAAGTAGGCAGGGCAGGAATTAACATCTCCACTTTTTCTTTTCAAACAGAAGAAGGCACTGAAGCCTAGTTAGGGTAAGCGGCTGTCTAAGGTCACATAGTGAACCACAAGTACAGCTGGAGATAAAGCCCAGGCTTCTAGCTCTACCCACCAGTCTGACTCATGGAGGATTAGCCTAGACATCTCTTAGGGGCAGACACTGAGCATATCTGGGTCAGCCAGACTTTCACCCTAGCTAAAGTGATCTAAAATGCCTGAACACCCACCTTAGGTCAGAAAAGGGGTCTTTTTTGGGTACTTGCTTTTTGAGGGGTTGGGAGGAAAGGGCATGCTGGTTTGGCTTGTCTGTTTTTATTGATCCAGTGGAAAGGGGTTGGAGGAGTCATAGTTTAATAATCAGAGTAAGAGAGGACATTATTGTGGGTCTAGTCTTCACAGCAGGGAAGATCAAACAAAGTAAAAAACAAACAAAGACAAGCACACCAGTATCAATCAATCAATTACACCTATTTATCCTGTAGTTAGCTTTCTTTGTTTATAACTGATTGCATATTGCCTCCCTTATAGGATTGTAAGTTTCTTGAGGGCAGGAACTCTTTTTTTGCTTCTTTTTGTATCTCCAGAGGCCAGCATAGTGCTCAGCACAGATTAGGTACTTAATAAGTGTTTCTGTGGTTGTTCGGTATTTTCCATTGTGTCCTCGACTCAGTTAGGGTTTTCTTGGCAAAGGTACATTTCCTTCTCCAGCTTATTTTCCAGATGAGGAAACAGAGGCAAGCAAGGTTAAGTGACTTGTCCAGGGTCACATAGCTTGTAAATGTCTGAGGATGGATTTGAACTCAGGAAGACTCATCTTCCTGACTTCAGTCCAGGCTCTCTCTCCACTGTGCCACCTAGCTGCCATTGATTGACTGAAGTACTCGGTATGTGCCAAGCACTATAAATGGAATAGATCAGCTCTTAGCTCTCTGGGTCTCTGTTTCTTCATCGATAATAAAATAAAGACATAGATGTAGACAAACTCAAAGGTCCCTTCCAGTTCTACAACCTCTGAGCCCATTACATGTGCCATCTCTATCAAAAAATAAAACAATACAACACATAACCTACCACACATATACAAAATAATGGACAAAAAGTGTCCAGCTGCTTGTTGTATGAAGGGATTCACTTTTACTTCATCAGCTTTCATCCCTTTTCACCCCACCCCCAACCCCAGAGCCTCCTAATTGACCTTTCTCTAGACTTTTCCTTCTTCAATCCATCCTCCACATGTCATTCACACAGATATTCCTAAAATAGATCTATCTGACCTGATTTTGCTACTCTCCCCTCCCTTCCTCAAAATTTTAGTCTCTTAGATAAAATACACAATCCTCAGCTTGACATTCAAAGGCTGTGGAGACAGCCTGGCTTCCATTTTTACAGTCTAATTTCATAGCGTTCCCCTTTTCACATTCTCTGTTTGGTGCAACAGGTCAGCCAGGTGTTCCCTTTATATGATGTTTCATCTGCCTTTGCATGAACGGTGCCCCCTGCCTGGAAACACTTCCACTAATCCCTGCTTCACAGAATCCCCAGCTTTCTTCCAAGCTCAGTTCAGGTACCACCTCCCTCACGAGGCTTTTACTGATACCCCATTCTCCCTTCTTCCTGCCCCTCTGTAACTAGCACTCTCTCCTTAAAATTACTTTGTATATTTTGTATTTATTTGTATTCATGTTGCATCCACCATCCTCACTCTTCCACCTCCTCAGAAAAATGTAAGCTTCTTGAGGGCGGGGACTGGATACTTTTTTTTCTCTTTGTATCTACTACATCATAGTGGGACACAATATAGAGTAGGAGCTTACTACATGTTTGCTGAGTTGAATTTCTAAATTGAATTCGACTTATCCAGGATCCATCAGAAGCTGGAAGCCTGGCCCCTTGGCACAAGGCTGGTTCTACTAGTAGAGTAATGTGTCTGAGCAATGAGCTTATCCAGGTATTTGAGTTGGATATTCGAGCCACTCCCTTTCTTCCTCTAAAGGAAACTCCAAAATGGGCTGACTAAAAGCCTATGTTTTATGACCTCACTCTTAAAGTTGATGAGGTTATTTGAGGAAGGATGAGGGGGAGGAGACTGGAAGGACGGTGCCTATTTTTACCTCTGTATCAAAAGAGTCACCATCACCCAAGATGGAGCTGAGTGTCCAGTAAAAGAATGCTGGACCCCAGATAAGTTGGGGCTACTCGGTGTCATGGTGAACAGAGTTCTGGGCCCAAGTGAGGACATACCCAAGTTCAAATATTTCCTCAGATATTTCCTAGCTGTATGACTCCGGGCAAGTCATTTAACCTCTATTTCAGTTTCCTTATCTGTAAAATGGGGGTAAATAATGCCCAGACAACTATAAATCTGTGTATATCCTTAGACTCAGCAAAACCACTGCTGAGTTTATTTCCCAAGGAGATCAGGGAAAAAGGGGAAAAAAAGACCCAGGAAATTGAGATGTCCATCAATTGGGAAATGGTTAAACAAATGATTGTATGGAACACTACTGTGCCATAAGAAATGATGAGCAGCATTTAAAAACACCTGGAAAGAACTACATGAGACAATAAAGAATGAAATGAGTAGAACCAAGAGAACATTATATTCAGTGATAAACTTAATAGTTAAAGAGTAACTTGTGAATACTCATCGTCAAAGAATGAACTGAGAAATGGAAATACAAAAGACATAATCTATATGTTTTGCTGGATTGATGCTTTGTATGGTGTGGGGAGGAGACATGGAGAGACTGAATAAAAAAATTAAAACTAGGGGCAGCTGGGTAGCTCAGTGCATTGAGAGCCAGGCCTAGAGATAGGAGGTCCTAGGTTCAAATCTGGCCTCAGACACTTCCCAGCTGTGTGACCCTAGGCAAGTCACTTGACTCCCATTGCCCACCCTTACCACTCTTCCACCAAGGAGCCAATACACAGAAGTTAAGCTTTTAAAAAAAAAAAGAAAAACAATTAAAACAAAAAATTGTAATGATAAAATGAGATAATATTTGTAGAGTTCTTTGCAAACTTTAAAGTGTTATGTAAATACTCACTATTATTATTGATCACCTACTATGTGCCAATAATAATAATTATTAAAAATCTACTATTTTTATTCAAAGATTTTTTATTTTTCCAATTACATGTAATAATGATGTTCAAAATACATCTTTCAAAATTATAAGTTCTAAATTGTCTCCCTCCTTTCTCCCTCTTGGAAACAGTAAGCAATATGACCTCAATTGTACATGTATTATCATGCAAAACATACTTCCACATTGGTCACTGTTGTAAGAGAATACTCATATAAAACCAAAACCTCAAAATAAAACCATAAATAAACTGTGAAAAATCATATGCTTTGATTGGCATTCTGGCTCCCACAATTCTTTCTCTGGAGGTGGATAGGATTCTTTGTCATAAGTCCTTCAGGATTGTCCCAGATCTTTGTATTGCTGACAGCAAAGTCTTTCACAGTTGATCATGATACAATATAAGCATATACTATTAGGCAGCTACTGTACTAAGAACAGATGGCACAGTGGATAGAGTTCTGGGCCCAGAGTCTGGAAGACCCAAGTTCAAATATGGCCACAGACACTTCCTAGCTATGTGACCTGGGACAATCGTTTAACCCTGTTTACTTCAGTTTCCTCATTTGGAAAAGCTGGAGAAGGAAACAGCAAACCGCTCTAGTATCTTTGCTAAGAAAATTGAAATGGGGTCACAACACAGAAATGAACAACAACAACATGTGAGGTACTGTATACAAATATAAAGAATCAAATAAATCCCACTTTCAAGAAGAGTAAACTCAAGGAGATGGTAGCATTTGAAATGGTCCTTGAATGATATATATGAGATGAAGGGGAGGAAGGGCATTCCATGAGAGAGGGAAGGTCAAATGAAAGAAGCTTAGAGTTGGAAGGGCCCTCAAAAGCCATCTTGTTCTACCTGGTTTTGCCCTTTATAACATCTCTAACAAAAAGTCATTCAGTTGCTGAGAGAAGATGTCACCATTTGTCTAGGCAGCTCATTCTACTTTTGGACAATTCTAATTGTTAGGAAAGTTCTTTCCTTGCACAGAGCCAAAATCTTTCTTCCTGTAACTTCTAGTCCACTGTTTCTGGTTTTGTCCACTGGGGTCAAGCAAAATAATTCCAAACTCTTTTTCAGGAAACACTCCTTTAACTATATTTTTTTACATAAAGGATTGCTTTTTAAATACAAAAATGATTATAATTGCACTACAAAACAAAAAGTCATTCAAATAGGTAGATCATAACACACAGTGGCAACTCAATATCATCCTTGGTTGACAGAAGGCTTCAAGTTGATTCCAATAAATTAGATTCTCATAGCATTATGGGTGAGGGTGGGAGTTCTATAAGCCTTTCGAGTGACTTCTCCTACTCAAGTGTCCAGAGGAGAACAAAAGCCAAGAATGTCAAAATGCTCAACTTCTAGAGGATGGAAGGGAGAGCTATAAACATAGACAGCAATTATTTCTTCTCTAAGTTTTCCTCAGGTTAAATATGTCCATTCCTTCAGCACATTTTTGTGTTATGGTCTTTAGATCCTGGTTGTCTTTCTCTGGACATGCCAGAGTTGCCTGTGTTGTTCTTAAAACACAGTGCTCAGAGACTGGGTCTATCATTCTAACCTCTTGACAAAATGCTCCAGGAAAACATGAAAAGGCAGTGATCACTTTTACCTGAACCAGTCAGAGAATAATAATAATAATCCTAACAACACCTCGCATTTTTATAGCATTTAAAAATGTGAAAAGTGTTTATTGTACGAGAGTCCATTTGATCTTCATCATGGCCCTGGGAGAGGAGTGCTATCATTGTCACATTTTACAGAAGAGGAAACAGAGGAGGCCTAGGATCCCATTTGATTCTCTTGACGATGATGAGACAGATGCTATTATTGTCCCCATTTTATAGGTGAGAAAACTGTATGGGGTAGGATGGCAGCCCTAGTTTTCCTGCCTTCCCAGAGTGAAGACAGTTTCATGGAGGTGGAGACACCTGAGGTGTGCTTTGTCAGCAGAGACAGATGAGGAAGGAGAGCATAAAAGAAGAGTCCCTGCACAAGACAAGAGAGGGTAGAATGACCTCTTGAAATGGCTGGCAGTCCAGCTTGGTTAGTTCTGATGCCAGAAAAAGGATGACTCAACTGGAAGGTGAAGAGCATGAGCTTGATTCTTAAGAATGGGTTTTGTTCTCAGATGCTACTTGCTAAAAGAGATGAAAGGCCTGCTTTGCTTTTTCAGTTAAGTCCATCTGTTCTTCCTCTCTTGCCTCACACCATTAGACATCAGGCCTCATGCCTGCTCTCCCTTGAGACCCACCCCCTTTACAATTTCATTATCTGCACATTGGCTTAGCCCCAGAGGGGTCATTACCCCTTATCCTGGGAAGGATAAGAAAAGTAAAATGATCTAGCTAGAGCAGGCCCTCCCCATGGGCAATATTTTTCACTTGTGCAGCCGGAGCTGAAAGCAGGACATTACCAGAACAGGGGCAGCCACTTGACACCTTCCGCAGTCACTAGAGCCTGACCCCTTCCCAATCAATCTCAGGGAACATCTTTCCTGCAGATGGTTTCCTGGAGCTGTAGTAAGAAAACTGCTAGGGGGACTGAGAAAATGCAATGAAAACTTTCTCTTAACTTAAAAAAAAAAAAAGGCGGTGATGGTTGTTTTTTCCCCATCATTCAGAAATGGAAACCTTAGAAAGTCACAGAAGCTGGGCATGGACTTGCTCCTCCATCCTAGAATCAGATGGGACCTTTCCAATAGAAGGTCTTAAAGCATGAAGCAATGTCACTTACACTTACAATCTCCAAAGCACACCTTACTATCTCTGAAGTGTTTTTAAATCCATGATCACATCTGGGAGTCCTAACAAAGCTATAAGGTTGGTGGGACAGGTATTATCTCCATTGTATGTGCCCAAGCACAAATAAATAAGTAAACAAACAAATGAATGAATGAATGAATGAATGAATAAATAAATATATTAAAAATATATATATGTATATGTTGTCTCTGATGGAATGTCAGTTTGAGGACAAAAAAAAGAGTTCAGAGATGGGTCTGATGCCTTGCCCAAGGTCACATGGCAGCAGTCTAGTCTTGAATCCAGGTCCCAGATTCAAAGTTTGGGCTCTTTCTGCTATATCATATTGGGACATATATTTCTTAAAAAATTAATTGTAAAAAATTAATGCATTATAAAGCCATAAGGAGATTAGGCTGTTTGGGGGAGATTTTTCAAATGACATCATTGTCTTCCAAAACAAGTCTCTTGTTTGCCTGTGTCAGGGAAAGAAACCAAGCTTACTAGAGGGATCATGGGTTAGATCCCAGAGGGACAAATCTTAGTGTTTAAAAAACAAAACAAAACAAAACCCTTACCTTTTGTATTAGAAATAATACTTAGAATCAGTTCTAAGGCAAAAGAGCAGTAAGGGCTAGGCAACTAGGGTTAAGTGACTTGCCCAGGGTCACACAACTAGGAAGTGTCTAAGGTCATATTTGAACCCAGGATCTCCATTCTCTAGGGCTGGCTCTCTATCTACTGAGCCACCCAGCTATCCCTCAAACCTTAATATGCTTTTGAGTCAAGCTTTCTTTTCCTGTTAAATGAATCTGAGTGATATTTGCTGACCAAAATGGTACTATAACCTCTAGGGGTATGAGAAGCAGTATGGTATAGTGAGAAGAACATATTTAAATTTACTTAAATCCAGACAGACCTGAACTTAAATCTGGATACTTAATAGTTTCTGCATGCTCTGAGTTTTCATTTCCTCATCTATAAAATGGCATAATAGTTCTGGTGCTTTTCAAGTGGGAATGATTTCATCAGGACCAGAAAAGATAGTAAGACCAAAGTCAGAGGTTGTTCTTTTATGTGACTCATCCCAGGTCACACAGGTAGTATATGATAGAGATGGGCTATGAACCCAAGCCCTCTGACTCCACTGCTCTTTTTATTGTACCTCGATGCCTTTCAGAAGTGGAATGGTTATGCTATGAGAGTCAGGGAAAAACAATGACCATCTCATTTGCTCTACTGATATTCCCTGATGACAAGAGATCTAGGGTCTCGGTATGCAGAGCAGAGCTCCCCTGTGAAAGATTCATTCATTAGAGGACATGAATAAGATTCACAGAAGATAGAAAGGTACGGTTGGATTATAAAACACATTGCTGGAAAGTCCATCAGAGTTCTGAAGTGTACCATGGTGCTCAGAGGGTGGCTGTGAGAAACATGTTTTGTCATCCAGAAAATAGTGCAGAAATGTGAGCTTGTAGTATTGTCACTAATAAAGGTCAGTTACCACACCTGAAGGAAATCGATTACCACCTTCAACTGTCATATAGCCCCCTTGTGAAGGATGGAAGGATGAAGGGATTTCTGGGTCATTATTCCTACGTTGGAGACGAATAAAGCAAGACAGGGATGTCCAAGTGCTCCTCAATCCCTATCACCTCCAGGATCGAATATAAAATCCTTTGTTGGCTTTTAAAGATTTTCATACTGCTTTTCTCCATCCAGCTTTCTTATACTTTCCCTCCTTGTCAGGTTCACTGAAAATCAGCCAAGATTAAAAAACAAAAGAAAACCTTTTTCCTTCTGTTTTAGAATTGACATTAAGCTCTGGTTCCAAGGCAGAAGAGCAATAAGGGCTAGTCTTTTTAACCTGGGGGTGAAGTGATTTGTTCAGGGACACACGTTGAGCGTATCTGAGGCCAGATTTGAACCCAGGTTCTTCCATCTCCAGGCCTGGCTCTCTATCTAATGAGCCACCTAGCTGTCCCTTTACATTATATTTAATTTGTATCACAGTTATTTGTGGACATGAAACCTCTTTAAGGGCAGGGACTGTATGTACATTGTCTCAGCTTTGTATCCTCATCGTATAAGATGATCTTTTACATATATTGGATCTCCTGCTGAAAATACATATCAAGTGCTAATCTTTCTCTTAACCTCCAGTTCTGCACTGCCAATGGTTAGCATTTATATAGCATTTCAACTTTGCTAAGCACTTTTACAGTTATTATCTCATTTGATCCTCACAATGACCCTGGAAGTGCCCCCCCCCATTTTATAGAGGAGGAATCAGGCAGACAGAGTTTAGATGACTTGCTCTGTGTCAAACATCTATTAAGAAGTGTCTGAGGTGGGATCTGAACTCAAGGTCCAGTATTTTATTCCCCTGCTGGCTGGGACATTTCTAATCTGATCCCTTGTCAGCACCTCAAGCTCAGAAACCACATATTTAGAATTCAAAAAGAACTTGTTGTCTAGTTCAACCCTCTCATTTTTTTTAAACCATTACCTTCCGTCTTAGAGTCAATACTGTGTATTGGCTCCAAGGCAGAAGAATGGTAAGGGCTAGGCAATGGGGGTTAAGTGACTTGCCCAGGGTCACACAGCTGGGAAGTGGCTGAGGCCGGGTTTGAACCTAGGACCTCCTGTCTCTATGTCTGGCTCTCCATCCACTGAGTCACCCAGCTGCCCCTCAACCCTCTCATTTTACAAATGAGTAAATTGATGCCTAGACAGGTTAGATGACTTGCCAAAGGTTACTCAGCTAGTGTCTGAGACACAGCAAGTAAGTGGCAGAATATGATTTGAACTCAAGTCTTCTGACTCTAAATTCAGTGTTCTTTCCAAAGCACCAAGCTCAGAAGTGTCCTGAAATTGAAGTTTTTTCTCCTACTTTCTAAGTTTCTGTATTTCTGTTAAGAGTAACAGCATTCTAAGAAAACTAGGTTTACATTCTTCACTTTACTTCCTCCATGAATTTTCCTCTAGTGTAAGCAATATGTGTCTTGTTTCACAACATGATGAACATGGACATATGTATTATGTGTACAACTTATATAATATTCCCTGCCCTCTTGTGTATGTGGGGGGTAGAGATTGGAGAGAGGGAGAGAACATGGATTGCAAAGTGTCAGAAAATGAATATTGGAAATTGTATCAAAATGTGATCTGGAAAAAATTAAAATAAAAAAGAAATTTAGGCTTATAACCTGGGAGTCAACCATGATTCTTCCTTCTCCATCAACCCCTCTTTCTCTACTACTGCTATTCTTTTTTTTTTTTAAATTTTAATCCCTTAACTTCTGTGTATTGGCTCCTAGGTGGAAGAGTGGTAAGGGTGGGCAATGGGGGTTAAGTGACTTGCCCAGGGTCACACAGCTGGGAAGTGTCTGAGGCCAGATTTGAACCTAGGACCTCCTGTCTCTAGGCCTGACTCTCAATCCACTGAGCTACCCAGCTGCCCCCTATTCTTTTTTTTTTTTTTTAAATAAAACCCTTACCTTCCATCTTTGAGTCAATACTGTGTATTGGCTCCAAGGCAGAAGAGTGGTAAGGGTAGGCAATGGGGGTCAAGTGACTTGCCCAGGGTCACACAGCTGGGACGTGTACTACTGGTATTCTAATCAGTTTTGAGGTCTCACTGCCTATATCTTCTCATCTTGCACTCCCTTCTCTTGATTCACACTGTAAACCCTAGCTCAGTTTTATCATCTTCTACCTAGATTACTGCAATAGCCTTCTAATTGGTTTTCCTGTCTCCCAGTCACTCCCTCCAATCTCTAGCCTCACATGGCTGCCAAAATATTTTAGCTGAAGCATAAGTCTAATCATGTCACTCCTCTGCTCAGAATTTTCCAGTGGCTCCCTATTGCCTCTAAGTTGAAATACAAACTTTTCAGCCCGGCATTTAACCCCCTCCATAATCTAATTTCAGCTTTCCCTTCCATTCATGTCAAATAAAAATCAGCTAGGTGGGAGGGTGAATAGAGTGCTAATCCTCGAGTAAGAAAGACCTGGGTTCAAATCTAGTCTCAGACACTTAATAGCAGAGTGACCCTGGGCAAGTCATTTAACCTATTTGCCTAAGTTTCCTCAACTATAAAATGGATATCTTAATAGTTTCTACTTCCCAGTGCTGTTGTAAAGACCAAATGAGGTAATAACTGTAAAATGCTTAGCACAGTATCTGGCACATAGTGGCTACTATATAGCCATGTTAGTTATATACCACCCTAACTGGAGTACCAGCTCTTTTCCCAAGTTTCTCCTTTGTCCATTTGTACAAGCCATTCCCCATGCTTGGCATGTATTCTCCCTGCATCTTTTTCTTTTTGTAATCTTTATCTTCTTTCAATGATTGGCTTTGGTGTCACCCTTCTTCTTGGGTACCTCCTGCCTTCAGTTGTTAATTCTCTCTTCCTCAAAATGTACTTGTATCTAATTATCTGTGAACAGACCATATACCTCTGAGAGAACATAAGCCTCTTGAGGCAAGGACTCTATTGCTTTTGCCTTTGATTTTCTGAGGCCTCAATCAGTGCCTGACACATAGTAGGTGCTTTCTGATCACAAGGCCACCATTTGCATTCTTTACATGACATCCACAGGGTTCTGCCAGGCAAAGCATTTAAGAGCCTGTGGTTCATGAAGAGTCAAAGAAGGCCAAACCTCCCAAGTTTGTATCCTGTTTTCTCCTTTCCTGACAAACCTCCAGGTGAGAGCCTGCTCTCCTCATCAGGCCCTTCAGCTTCACTTAACATCCCCTTGTTGTTTGCCCGTTGGCTGCTAATCAATGAACGACAGTTTCCAAGCCATGTGCTGAGCTTGCTTAAAAAGAGCCCAATATATAGGTCAGTTCAAATGGCAGTTTTCAGCTGCTTCTCTTCTGGACTTTGCTGCTGGCTGGTGGGTGATCTTAATCAGGGATTATGGAGGAGGAAAAAAATGTCAGGGTAGGGGAAATGGGGAAAAGGCAGGAGATATTCAAGTGAGATCTGAGAAATGTTGGAACCTAGGAATGCTCCCCAGGTCTGGGAGTGCTAAGAAGCCCAAGGGAGGACCATCCTGGCTCACCATCGGCTTCCAAGCCCTCGTTTGTGAGTTTTCCTGATAGTGGGAAGGTTAGGCAACTGGGATTAAATGACTTGCCCAGAGTCAGATAGCTAGGAAGTATTTGAGGCCAAATTTGAACCCAGGACCTCCCATCTCTAGGCCTGGTCCTCCATCTACTGAGCCAGCTCTTGCCCTCCAAACTCTTAACTTTCATTCCACAGACTAAAAAAAATTCTTCCAGAAGCAGTAACCCTGCTGCCCCTCAACTTTTTGTTTTGATGGGAAGGGGGAAGGAAATGAAAAATCATATACTCATATAGCTGCTGCTCTTCTCCCCTTGCTAGATTAAATTGAATAACTGCTTCTTGGCCCCTTGAAGCTACCAGAACTAGAAGAAACCAGACAAAGGCTGGGAATGATGGACAGTAGCAAGACTGGAGAGGGGACAGCTGGGTAGCTCAGTGGATTGAGAGCCAGGCCAAGAGACAGGAGGTCCTAGGTTCAAATCCGGCCTCAGACACTTCCCAGCTGTGTGACTCTGGGCAAGTCACTTGACCCCCCCCCCCATTGCCCACCCTTACCATTCTTCTATCTAAGAGCCAATACACAGAAGTTAAGGGTTTAAAAAAAAAGAAAAAAAAGACTGGAGGAGATGAGGCCAAGAAGTACTTCAAGGTGGAGCAGTGAACCAAACCAAGGCCAGCAGGCAGAGCAGCAGAAGCAAATTGGATCCCTCCAGAGACAAGTGGATCAAAGGCTGCCTCAGCCAGTAAGCAACCTGCTATAGTAGTAGCCAGTCATTGGCTTCTCAGGATGTGGCCAGCCTTGGGTCCTGAGGCTTAAGAGATTCCATGCCAGCAACTTTTGACACTCTGGTCCCATTTCTCCTTCAGTAAGAAAAAGTCAGCTTTGAATCTATTCATCCATGGAAGTACTTGGTGATCTCGGCAAGTTCCATCCATCCATCCATCCGTTCACTCAAAGGCTGGGGGACTGGCCAAATGAAACTTTGGGAGAACTTTTAAAATAACATCAACCCTAGTCATCCCCAGTGCTTAAGCTTGAGCATCAATTTCAAAAGGAAACAGAGGAAGAGTTTCATTGAGCCAATGGGGCTCACTGCCCTCCCTACCACAGTGCATGGGAAGGAGGCTCTGAGGAGAAGTTACTGATAGTTATGTTTAGGCTACCACTGAGCTAAAAAAATGGCCGTACTATTTGTTGCCCACCCCTTTTCTTTTAACTCTCAGGATTTAAGTGGTGAGAGAATGATAGCATCTTAGAAGTGGAAGGTATCATAGAAATTATATAGTTCAACCCCATCGGACTCTTTGACAGATGAGACAATTCAGGCTCCAGAAAGCAAAACCACTAACTAGCTCAGTGAGTCAGGGGTGGGAATGGGATCAATAATAATAATCATTATAATACTTTGCATTTTTACAGGGCTTTCTACTTTTCGAAGTGATTCCTCATCCCCATCATCACATTTGAGCCTTGAAATAACCCTATAGGGTGGGTAACACTATTAGAGGATTCTGGGTTTAGGAAGGGATCTCAGAGGTCATCAAATCCTCCCCTCCCTTTTTACAAATGAGGAAAGTGAGCCAGAGAGTTTGACCCAGTATCTGACCCTGAGTCTTCCCGATTCCAAATCTAGTGTATGCCATCTCTGAGAGACAATGGACATATAAGGAAACCAAACCCCAGAGAGGATGGAGAGCCTGGTATTATTGAGTGTCACCTCAAAGACAGGCCTGGGGTGAAGAAAAGAAAGAGAATGTCATGTCGAGGTCCTGAGGAGTTGAGTGGTTAGAGTCGGGAAGACTTGAATTTGAATCTTGGTTCAGACACTTCTTAGCCATGTGACCCTGGGAAAGTCATTAATTTATACTATCTCAGGCTCATTTCCCTCATCTGTAAAATGGACATAATAACAGCATCTATGTCCCAGGATTTGTTGTGAGGATCAAGTGAGATAATATATAGTGCCTTGCAAACTTTAAAGATCTATATTTAGGCAGTTACAACTACTTTTTTCTCTTAAACCCTTTCCTTCTATCTTAGTACCACTTCTAAAACAGAGGAGTTGCAAGGTTTAGGCAACCAGGGTCACACAGCTACGAAGTATGTGAGGCTAGATTTGAACCCAGGTCTTCCCAACTCCAAGCTTGCCTCTATCCACTGTGCTACCTTGCTGCCCCTTGCCTGCTACTGCTGCTTCTACTGCTACTAATCTGTGGATAGGTTCTATCTATCTTGGTGTAAAATGTCCATACTTTGTCTGCTTCTCAATTCCATATTTATATTTTGTGTTAAATTTCTTCTGGTTATGTATTCAAATTCCTTTTGAAAAATTCCAGCTTTACCCTCAGTTGAACTAAAGGGGAAAGGAGTTTGTCTAAACTTCCTAGATCAAGAGAACTAGGGGGTAAGAGCATCCTTAGAGGCCAGATGTAGGCTCCTTTTATGGCCCTAGGACAAGTTTGGGGATCCGTGGGCTGTTGACAGGGGAGGTGGGGAGATGCGGAACTGAAGCTAAGGATTAGAGTCAGAAGTTGGCATTTTTGTATACTAAATACAAACCTATATACAAACTACTTTATTATCTGTCTTCCCCTTCCCCCTCCCCCCCACCATTTTTTCCCCAGCTTTTGGCATTAGTGGTTAGCATTAGAAAGGTATAATCTAAAAAGGCCAATAGACCCTTCCAGGCTCTAAAATGATCTTCTAGTTCTTGTGGCCAGTTTCTCTCTGTGTGAGAGGTATTTCTCCACTTGGCTCAATGATGGTAAGAGTCACAGAGGGAATAGAAGAAAAAAGCAATGACAGCTGACTTTTAAAAGTTCTACTTAGACCTTACCTTTAAACATATCTCTTTACAGGTTATCTACATAACACCATTAATATCTAGAAACTAGACCACATTGACATCATGGGAATTTACCCAAACTGCTTAATGAGGATATCCGAATACAACTGAACACTCAATGTGGTACCTTAGAAAACTTAAAATGGTGTCAGGATCTCAGGTCAGATTTGAATTGAATCAGGGGACAGCTGGGTGGCTCAGTGGATAGAGAGCCAGCCCCAGAGACAGGAGGACTTGGACTCAGATCTAGTCTTAGACACTTCCTAGCTTTGTGACCCTGGGCAAGTCACTTAACTTCCATTGCCTAGCCCTTACCACTCTTCTCCCTTGGAACCAATACACAGTATTGATTCTAAGATGGAAGAGAAGGGTTTAAAAAACAAACAAAATTAAAAAAACAAACAGATTTGAACTGAATCAAACTGCCTACTTTGAGGAATACCTTCCACAACAGGGTTGTATGAGGATCAAATGAGATATTTGTCAAGGGCTTAGCATACTACCTGTTACACAGCAGGTACTTAATAATGTCTTGTATCTTCCCTTCCATATAGATTTAAATCTGGAAAGGACCTTAGAGGCCATTTTATAGATGGGAAAACTAAGGCTTAGAGAAATTAAATGAATTGGTCATGTGGTTATTATGTATCAGAAACAGGACTTGAACATATATGATCTCTGCCCTCAAGGAATTTATACAGCTTAGCTAGGGAAAAGATTAGGGAAAAAAGATGAAGACAAGTACACATAGAACATTACAGTAAAATGTATGTGACAGGTGGTCCTTTGGGGGTGCAAAGGAGGGATAGAACACATTTGGCTTGGGTTATGAAGGAAGGCTTCCTAGATGGGTCAGCAATTGAGCTCGGCCATTGTATTAATCACTGGGAGAATAGGTATGAGACAGGAATAAGAGAAAAAGGGATCCGTAGAATACCAGGGGAAAGTTACTGCTAACCAGCTGTGGGACTCTAGACAAATCAGTTACCCCTCTGGGTCTGTTTCCTCATCTGGAATGAGGCAGCTGGACTACAGGATCTTTCAGGTCTCTTGCAATCCTCACATCTATGGTTTGTGCTCTCGGAAACAAGACACCATAGGTGATGAAGGAGGATTGTTGACTTCATGACCCAAAGGGATGATGAAAGAACACTTGGCTCTGTGTCCTGGTTTTGACATTTATTAACTCTGTGAATATAGAACAGGCACCTCACTTAACCTTGCTGAGCCCCAATTTTCTCATGCCACGTTGGGTATTGGGAGGAGAGGGCTATATTAAACAGGGGAAGAATCACAACTTACATTTGTATGTATGTGCATAAATGCATATATGGGGATATCACTTAAAGTAAAATGTGCTTTCCTCACAACAAATCTGTGACATATGCAAAACTCAATTTAGAGATAAGGAAACCGAGGCTTATAGAAACAAAATGTTTTGCTTATGGCATGCACTTAATAAAATGCTAGAACAATGACTTAAACCCAGGTTTACTTCTGTTTCTAAAGCCAGTGCTCTTTCTACTATGTACTTTTCTCTATTTTTTCCTATAAATACAAATGTTATCATAGACTTTCTTTTATTTTCTACTATCCACTTTAGCTTCCTGACAAACTCCCAAATTCTTACTAGTAATGAGGCTATAAGGAGCCCTGAGCACTGTAAGTCTTCTTTGTTCTTCTGGTATCCTTCACATAAGATCATAATAAGACCAGAGGTTATGGGGAAGTCAACTATGTTTATGTAATTATGGGATTAGAAGTTAAGAACAATGGGTTCTAGTCTTGACTTGGCTATCAACTTGCTGTGTGACCTTGGGGAAGTAGTTTTACCTCTTTAAATCTCAGTTTCCTTCCCCACAAAAAAGATGCATATGCTACTTTTTCTGCCATGGTTTTTAAGATTGTAGCAGGGGGAGGGGGACAGATGAAGAGGAAGAGCACCAGCTCTGGAATAAGAAAACCTAGGTTTGAACCTTTACTCTGCTGCTTAGTATTTCCATGGGTTCACTTAGTCTCACTGACTTCAGTCTAGGTAGACAGACTAAGGGATCTTTAAGGTCCTTTCCAGCTCTTAATTCTGTGGTTTATAGGATTTAGATGACAGACGTGAAAGTGCCTTGAAGAGAATAAAATATAATTATCCCTCCAAGGAAAGGGGCAAGACCTAAAGTCAATATCCCAACACCTTCAAAATGGGCAACCCTGCTAGGTGCAGAAGGGAAATGATGAATGAATGAATAGAATAACAGGCACTTTATTAAACATTCATTATGTTTGAGGAAGGCCCTGTGCTTGGGACTAGGAGCTTTAGAGACCAGTAGTGAGACAATCCTTGCCCTCAAGGACATTACATATTCAAAATAAATACAGAGAAGCATGGAGAACTGGTGGAAATTAGCAAAAACTTCTTGGAAGCAATGAAGTGCCAAGACCATGTTTCTGCCTCAACCATCTTCCTGTTACTACTACTTAGTGTTTACTAATGTATCAGATGGTGGGGAAAGGGAGTGGCTGACCTCAAGAATAACTGGATTCTTTAATGGGATTTGGGGAATCACCAAAGTTCTAACCCAAAGACTACTGGAACCCAGGTGACAGAAGATTAGGCCAAAATTCCTTCTGGTGTCCCTCTAATACTAAAGAGACAGAGGAGGTTGTCCCTTCCTTCCTCCCATTCCTAAGGTTCATTCTGGGAGAACTGGTAGTGTTCAAACTAGACAAAAAAGAGAAGGAAAATCCAGCCAGCAGAAGACCAAGGACCCAACACACATAACACTGGGCTAAGGGAACAAGTCAGAGGAGCTGAGGGGCTGCAAAGAGGTGAATGTGTGATTAATCATAGAAAGCTGCCTAAAGGAAATGAGTTTAGAGCCAGATTAGGAAAGGGGAGTTAATCCCTAGGCAAAAAAAAAAAAGAATCCCCTGAGAAGTTCAAGACCTAGGTGGGGCACCCCCCCCAGGCCACTCCCCCTACCCCCATGGGCTACCCTCTTGAGAAAGAGGTGGGAGGGCCATCCAGAGGGACATAGCTCTCTGCAGGTAGTTCCTGGTTGGGACTAGACCCAGCAGTCCCCCTTGAATCCCCAGCCACTTCTGTGCACTCTTCTCTGTTGGAGAAGCCAGCAGGAATGAGCCATAAACTGTGGGTTCCATCAATCCATCAAAAAGCTGCTTGCCCTGGATGACCTCGATTTCCCTTTGACAGCTGTTAATAGTCACTGCCAGCTCAGGGGAGGCCTTAAATAGTCTGGAAATGATGGCTTTGGGAGGAAGGGTGGGACCTGCAATAGGAGGCCCTGATTTACTGATGTTGTTCCATCCTTTATCCTTCCTTGACTAATTTTCCCCCCCTTTTTTCTGCTTTGTACCAATAGGTAGTTTGCCTGGACCCAAGCCCTTGAAGAGTAGAATAGCTTATCATTTAGAATGAATGAATGAATTATAAAATATTTGTTAAGCACTTATTATGTGTCTGCTGGGCTCTGTGCTAAGTGTTGGGGACACAAATACAAGGAAGCAACAGAGTTCCTGTCTTCAAGGAGCTTATGTTTAAATGGGGGGAAAAGGGAGACAATACATTATGGGGAACTGGGGGTAAAGGAAAGGTATGTGCTCAGTGATGTGATTGCCTGGGAGCAAGGAGTTCTAGGAAAGCTAGGAGAGCCCAGAATAGTTCCAGGGTCAAGTCTGACATTCTAGTAGGAGGGGGATAGGTAGGTTTAGAATAATGACTACAGGTTGGGCAGCACAGTTTGGAACTATCTCATCAAGGTCACATTTCTCTCGCTTATTTTCTAGCCTCTCCACAATCTCTTTCCCTCCTCCCATCAACTCTTTGATCATATCTTCTACTCCTTTCCAACATGATCCAGTTGGTCTGGCCTCCCTTGCCATCTTCTCATAGACACCATGCTCAACCCCATCTCTACAGTGTTGTCCTTGCTCTTCCCTCTACCTGGAAAAGTCTCCCTCTTCCTCTCCACCTATTTAATTCCTTCTGTCCTTTCTTGCTTAAGTTCATCTCCTCTATGAAGCCTTCTCTAACTACTCCAAGACCTTGATGATCCTATCACTTGAAGAAGATGAAAACTTCCATATATAATCATTCTTTTTTTTCACATCAATTAAATTGTCAGCTACCTGGGGACATTTCTCTGTATCTTCACAGGGATAGACAGAAGGTAGGTGCCCAAGAAGCACTTGCCTATTGTGGTAGACAATCTTTTCATTCCACCTATAAATGGGATACTGATACCCACTCACTACTCTTTACTTGGGGTGTCACAAGTAGGGAAGGGAGAGGTGGGAGAGGAGATGAGGTAAAGTCTGAAAAATGCTTTGGCCTCCTTAGAAAACACTGGTTTTCCTCATGTAGGGAAGCAATCTTGAGAAGTTTTAATACCCATAATAATAAATAGGATGCAAGCTAATCCAAATTAATCCTGGAATGAGAGTGATTTTTAAAGTTGTTCATCTGACAGTATCAATTGCTCTTTCATAATGACATGTTTGACTGTGGGATCTGACATATTTCAAGGTAGAAACTATTGCCAGGAAGGAGGATTCAGGCTGTGAAAGGGCCTCAAAGATGAAAGCACTGAGGTCTTGGGATCTCTCCTCCACCCAGCTTTGCATCCTTCTTTCTTTCTTTGGATGGCCTGAGCCTTCCATATAAACTCCGAGCTCACATAATTTGGGTTTCCTAACTCCAAAGCCAGTGAAAACTGAAATCTGCCAAGAGTCTTCTGAGGGTCAGTCCCAGGTCTAGGAAAGTTGGGGAACACCCAGTTCTATGGCATCATTTGAGAGATTCTAGGTCCTCACATGTCTCCTAAAGCCTTCCCCCTTTGCCACTACCTAAACCCTACAGTCACTTATTTAGGAAGCAACGGCAAGGAACTAGATTTCAGGAAGCAATAGGATACTGGAAAAAAGTGCTCAGAAATGACTATAAAGATCTTGGGTTCAAGTTCTGGCTCAGCCACTTAATAGGAATAAGAAAACCAACACACCTTCCTCAAGCTTCTTAGTCTCCAAACCCAAAGTATATATCAAAGGTTCAGAGGATCCAAAGAAAGTCAGAATGATGTCAGTGAGCCAGAGAAGAGTTCTATAGTCTCATTGCTTTCCTCATTCTATAGATTGTGGCTTTCTTTCTGGAAATGATTATCACCTAGACACATATCAGATCCCAAGGTTTGTGTGTCCCTCCCTCATCTTCCTAGGATAATCATGTTTATACTATCTCATAGTATTATTTATTTTTTAAAAAATTCAACTTTATTTTATTTTCAGTTCTGAATTCTTTCCCTCCTCCATCCACCGAGAAGGCAAGAAAAATACAACCCATTACAAATATGTATGGTCATGCAAAACAAATTCCTACATTAGCCATGTCCAGAAAACAAAAAGAAAAAGAAAAAAAGAAGAAAATATACTTGAGTTAGCATCCTGGATCTCTTAGCTTTCTATCTGGAGGTGGATAGCATGTTTGGTCATGAGTCCTTTGGAATGATGGAGGTTCATTGCAGTGATTAGTTTCTTTCAAAGTTGATTATCTTTACAATATTACTGTTATGGTATAAATTGTTCTCCTTACTCACTTCACTTTGTATTAGTCCATACAAATCTTCCCAGGTTTTTAGAAACCATTCCCATTACCATTTCTTACAGCACAACAGTATTCCATCACATTCATATTCCATAACTTCAGCCATTCTCCAATTGTTTCACAGCTTTTCACAGCTTGAATTGCCACCCCCTCAGTTTCCAATTCATTGCTAACACAAAAAGATCTGCTATATGTATTTTTATATAAATGTTGCCATTTTCCTCTTTCCTCGATCTCTTTGGGATATAGATGTAGTAGTGGTATTTCTGGGTCCTTGGGCTATGCACATTTACCAATTGCTCCCAGAATGGCTGGTCTTGTTCATAGCTCTACCAATAGTGCATTGGTGTCCTGGCTTTCCTATATCCCCTTTAGCATTTGTCATTTTCCAATTTTGTTAAGCTTAACCAATCTAAAGAACATGAGGTGGATCCTCAGAATTGTTTTAATTTGCATTTCTCTAGTTATTGGTGATTTAGAACCTTTTTTTCATATGGCTATTGATAGCTTGGATTTCTTCCTCAGAAAACTGTCTATTCATGTCCTTTAATCATTTATCTGGGTGACTCAGTGGATAGACTACTGGACCTGAAGTCAGGAAGATCTTAGTTCAGTTCTGACCCAACACTCACTAGCTGTGTGACTAGGCAAGTCACTTAATCTCTGCTTGCCTTGCTTTCCTCATGTGTAAAATGGGTATAATAAGAGCACCTACCTCTAAGGGTTGTTGTCAGGATCAAATTAAATAATATTTATAAATAGCATCTGGTACATAATAAGTACAATATAAATGTTAACTCTTACTATGATCTTATTCTTGGAAATTTACCTCAGTTCTCTATGTATCTTAAAGATGAGATTTCTATCAAACACTACTCCCCAGTTTCCTGATTTATTTCCTTCCTTCCTTCCTTCCTTCCTTCCTTCCTTCCTTCCTTCCTTCCTTCCTTCCTTCCTTCCTTCCTTCCT
>NC_058130.1:402833370-402894885 GCF_016433145.1 Gracilinanus agilis
TCTTTCTTTCTTTCTTTCTTTCTTTCTTTCTTTCTTTCTTTCTTTCTTTCTTTCTTTCTTTCTTTCTTTCTTTCTTTCTTTCTTTCTTTCTTCCCCCTTACTTTTTACCTTGGTAACAATGTTAAGACAGAAAGGGGTAAGGGCTGGGAAAACAGGGTTTAGTGACTTGCCCAGGATCACATAGCTGGGAAGTCTCTGAGGTTATATTTGAACCCAGTCTTCTAATTTAGCTACATTAGCTTTGTTTGTCTAAAAACTATTTTATATAATCAAAATTATCCATTTTATCTCTTGTGATCTTTCTATATATTGTTCAGCCATGAATTCTTCCTCTATTTAGAGACCTGACAAATAATTTCTTCAAATTTAACAAATTTGCTTATATTACCTTTTACGCCTCAATCATTTATCAATTTTGAGCTTATCTTTGTATACAGTATGAGATGTTGGTCAATACCAAGCTTCTGGCAGACTACTTTCCAGTTTTCCCAATGTTTTTTGTTGAATAGTGAGTTTGTGCCCTAATAGCTGGATTTCTGGGTTTATTAAACTTTAGGTTACTGTGCTCATTTACTTCTGAATATTTTGTACCTAATCTGTTCCACAGATTAACCTCCCAATTACATACCCATTAGTAAATTCTTTTGATGATTAAAAGATTAGTAGTATAGTCGGAGATCTAGTACTTCCCATTTTTTTATTATCTTGATATTTTTAACCTTACATTCCTCCACATAAATTGTTATTAATTTTTCTAGTTCTGTAAAGTAATTTTGGTTGTTTGATTGGTAATGGCATTGAATAAATTATTTTACACTGTCTTATTATTTTATTACATTGGTTTGACATACTTGTGAGCAATTAATATTTCTTTCTTTTCTTTCTTTTTTTTTAAATTTTAAACCCTTAACTTCTGTGTATTGACTTATAGGTGGAAGATTGGCTAGGGTAGGCAATGGGGGTCAAGTGACTTGCCCAGGGTCACACAGCTGGGAAGTGTCTGAGGCTGGATTTGAACCCAAGACCTCCTGTCTCTAGGCCTGGCTCTCAATCCACTTAGCTACCCAGCTGCCCCCTTTTCTTTCTTTTTTAAATAAAAACCATTACCTTCCATCTTAGAATCAATACTGTGCATTGATTCCAAGGCAGAAGAATACTAAGGGTTAGACAATGGGTCTTGTTCAGGATCACACAGCTAGGAAGTGTCTGAGACCAGATTTGAACCCAAGACCTCCTGTCTCTAGGTCTGGTTCTCAATCCACTGAGCCCCCTAGCTGTCTCCAGCAATGGATATTTCTTAAATTATTTAGATCTGTCTTTATTTGTGTGAAGTGTTCTGTAATTGTGTTCATAAGGTTCCTGTACATATCTTGGCATGTGGAATTTGAAGAATTTTATACTGTTCATAGTTATTCTAAATGAATGTTCTCTATCTCTTCCTGCCATATTTTGTTGCTAATATACAGAAATGATGATAACTTGTGTGAATTTATTTTATATTCTTAGATTTTGCTCAAGTTGCTAAGTAATTGTTACTTAGTTTTTTAGTTGACTCTAAGTAAACCATATAATTTGTAAAATAGTGAGAGTTTTGTTTATTCTTTTTCTTTTTTTCATCTTACTGCTACAGCTAGCATGTCTAGGACAATACTAAATAGTTATGATGATAATAGATATCCTTGCTTTGCCCCATCTTATAGACAATGGCTGCTCTTCATTTTAGATAGATATAAACTATCATTTTAAGGAAAGCTCCATTTATTTCTATGCTTTCTAGTGTTTTTAACAGGAAGAGTGCTGAACTTTGTCAAAAGCTTTTTCTGCATCTAGTAAAATAATGACTTTTGTTGATTTTGTTATTAATATGGTCAATTATATTTATAGTTTTCCTAATTTTGAAAGAGCCCTTTGTTACTGGTATAAATCCTGCTGGTCATAATGTATATGCTCTTTTGATATATTGCCATTATCTCGTTGGTAAAATTTTATTTAAAATTTTAATATCATTGTGGGAAATTGGCCTATAGTTGTTTGTTTTTTGTTTTTGGCCTGCTTTGACTCTTCTTGCTTTAGGTATTGAGATAATTTTTTTTGTCACAGAAGGAATTTAGTAGTAGTGCTTTTTTGCCTATTTTTCAAACAGTTTATATAACATTAGAATTAATTTTTCTTTAGATGTTTGTAGAATTTACTTGTAAATCCATCTGGTCTTTCAGGTCCTCACAGAATTACTGTGAGGCTTAAATGGAAACAGTGTCTGTGAAGGTGCTATATGAATGCCAGTTGTTAGAGTGTTATGATTATTGCCCATTAACTGCATCTCTGAGTGGTTTATCAAAAGAACTATTTGCCATTTAAGACAGCAGAGAGAACAAGGCCTTGAGGTAACGAGGTGGGAAAAGTCTAGAGCCTGAGAGCTTTGGGCAGATGTTTGATTGCACAAAGGCAAAAGAAAACTAAAGAAAAGGAGTGTAAAAAAGGGGAAGGAGGGCTCTAAAGACAACCTTTACTTTTTTTGGTAAATTGCCTTTCTTTATTCTTAAAATTAAAAATAAAACACAAAACCATATAACTGATATAATTCAAGAGAATCTTTTCTCCCCTCTTACTAATTTCTCATTGACTTCTAGTCATATGTGCCAGCACAAGACCCTTGGGATATTATCTAAATTCCCACATAGAATCAATTAACAAAAACCAGCCTGCTTGTTTTTTTTAAGGGCCTGGCCTTAAAAGGCCTGGCTCTCTATAGAATCAGAAACTATTCTATCTATAATTTCCTTCTATGCTAACTTCAGGGAGATTGTGGCAGGGAAGCGCCCACCTAACTCCTGAGTGATTCATTTTCTCTTGCTTGATTTCAATGAGCTCTTCTGCGAGAGGTATGTGGCCTGGGCACAGATCTTGGTTTTTGTTCCTTCTGAGCCAGATATACTCTGTTGGGCCCTAAAAGGGCTGCAGATGAACCTGGAGAAACTGAGGCAAAAGACCGTCTACCATATCAGACACTAGGAAAAAAGATGGCAGCAGGCAGAAATGACAGGTTAAATTGTGAAGCTGGGAAATTTTGTCTTCAATGTTTCCTCTGCTACCCTCCATTCTCCTCTTTCACCCTCACTCCAGGCCACCCCAGAGACTTGAAACAGGTACACAGAAATGATAGTGACTTAGTCTGTTACCCTCTTCTGGAGTCATCTTCTGGGATGTTCAATGTGTTCAACTTGAAGAGATGCCTTGCTTACTGGTAGAATTTCAAGCATCACAGCACTGGGGGCAAAGAAGAGGCAATTTCTTTGGGTGCCCTTTAAATTAAACTGCATAGGTGCTGCCTTGCCATGCCAGGCCTCCTTCTATCTAGCAGAAGCAAAAGGCTAATTATAGTGGCAGAGACAAAGGTGGGGAGGCTAGCAATCATAATCATTCCTATCCATGGCTCCTTTCTGGTGGAAAATAATTCTGTCCTTTCTTTTTGCAGCATGCATGGGATGTTCATGTTCATAGAGCATAGCTTCTACTAGGCTAAATTTAGGTGAAAACCTAGGGAATGGTGGCATTAGCATGGCTGAACAAGAGTCTGAATGAGAAGTGTTGTGCATTAGAAAGGCCTGTGGAAAGGCAAGGTCGAGTGGGAGCAAAGGGAGACTCTTTCCGGACAGAGGACACATTGGGCCTTTTGTTTTCTCTTCCAGGCTCTAGGCCCAGAAAACACAAACCCAACTAAAGGGATGGATCAGAATGGTTTCAGAGCAGTGTTGTTCTAAACTGGGGGTGGGAAAACCTCAGAGACAGTGGAAAAGACAGAGATGGGGGTGGGGGAGCTGTTTAATACAATCAATCCATACATTTTTTATGCATATTCCTTCTCTTTCTTTTGTACTTGCCACCCAAATCTTTACCATCTTACCAGTCTCCTAATATAGAACTTTTCTCTGTTGAATACTCCAAAAGAAGAGAAAATGGACGAGATTGAAGTGGAGTAAAATCTAACTTCAGCTCATTCTCCATCCCTTATTTTTCTACTCTTCTTTCAGGAGATTTTCCTAAATTCTTTATCCCATATTCCAATCCCACAGAGTTACATATTTCCCCTTCACTAATTATTATGTGCTCTGTGTCTCATCTATCTGTCCCTCTCTTTGTGGGTAACAATGGGGGATAATGGGTGGATAAGATTAACACTGGAAGAGCCAAGGGACAAATCTCAGCCCAGTTAAAACTGCAGTACCTTAATAAAGTCCTTAACAACTAACGTTAATAGAGACATGAAATTGGTAGGTAAGGTAATTCGGTAGTAAGGATACTGGATTTGTAGTCAAGAGCATCTAGGGGGAATCAGAAGAATATGAGTTCAGATCTTGCCTCAGACAATGGCTCTGTGACACCAGGCAAGTCATTTAACCCTGTTGGCCTCATTTTCCTCATCTGTCAAATAACTTGGAAAAGGAAATGGCAAACTCTTTTAGGATCTTTGCCAAGAAAACTTCAGATGGGGACACAGAGTTGGAAGTGACTGGAACAATCAGAACAAAAATGATCTCAGTTCAAATCCTGATTGTGCCACTTGCTAAATGGATAAACCACACAACCTCTCCAGAGCTCTTGCTTTTCACATTTGTGAAATGAGGGGAATGGACCATCATCAATCAATGGATCAACAAACACTTATTAAATACCAATAATGTTACATACCAGGCTACAAAGAAAAGACCAGAATAGTTCCTGCCCTACAGGAACTTATATTTTAATGGAATAGACATCAGATCTATCAGATACAATAAAAAAAGATGGAAGGTAACTCTAAAAGGTGTGGCTCAAGACACTGAGAAGACTGGGAAAGGTCTCCTGCAGAAGGTGGGATTTGGGCAATCTTGACTGAAGGCAGGTATTTTGGGACATAGGAAAGTATGCAACCTCCTGATGCATGGGGTACAGGTAATGGATAGAAGCCAGAATGGGGAGGGAGAGCTAGGTAGGAGGGTCCTTGGCTGTGAGAAACTACTCATTATATTGGGGAAAAAAGTAGTATACAAGGACACAGACAGTGTCCCTTGTTCTGCATATGGTGATATAGAGCAAGCAAGGATGCTGACTTTAATACTAGAATCTGTCTAGTATAGTTAATCCAAATGGTGTAGATGTCTCTAGCATCGACTTCTAGTGCCTAAGGAGTGGGCTCTGGTCAGCCTAGCATAGTACAAATCAGTATGAGAGCATGAATTTTATTATTCCCAGTCACAAGAATAGTCTGGAGATAGAACTGGGTTTGGAGGCTGGTTCTATTGCTAATTAGTTGTATGACTTGGACAAATCACTTCTCTGAATTTCAGCTTTGTTATATCAAAAGGGGACCACTGAATTATATATTCCAGAGTTCGAAGGGGCCTTAAAGATCAGACTAAGACTCCCCAACAATTTCCTGAGAAGTGGTAGCTAGGTGGCCCAATAGATAGAACTCTATACCTCAAGTCAAGTACTGAGTTCAAATCCAGATTCTTGAGTTTATTTGTGGTTGAACTAGGAGTAATGGGCGGGGTGGGGGGAACTGCAGAAGCAAATTTAGACTTGACATAAGGGAAAACTTCCTAACAATTGGATCTATAAAAGAATGGAATAGGTTGCCTCTGGAAAAAGTGGATTTCTCTTTATTACTGGTCTTCAAGAAGAGGCTAGATAGTTGGGTATCATTAGCTGGGCATGAGTTACAGAATCCTTGGTTCATTACTAGTTGTTTTAGATGACTTCTGGGTTCCATTCCAACACTTAGATGATGTGATTGTGTAAGCCCCTCCCTACCACCACAGGTCTCATTCCCATGAGCTGCTGTCTAACCACACCTCTCTTTCCCTGTAATTGTGCAGATGATCTTGTGAAACCAGGTGTAGCACTTTACATTCATCCTTATTAAATGACACCTTATTAGCTTGGGCCAACTGTTCTAGTCTTTCAGGTTTATTCTCAGTCCTGATTCTTTCACCCAAGGATTTAGCTCCCCTTCTCAGCTTCTGGCCATCTGTAAACAGTATACATTTTTGTAAGTTATAAAAAATTTCAAGGGGGTAGATGGGGATAGCAATGGGGAAGGCAGGAGGGTCTCCAATAGATCAGGGGTCTCTGGTTCACTAAGATGCCTGCTGAGAACTTTTTCCCCAGTGGAAGCTGTCCTTAGGAGTGGTGCTGAAGAAGGCTGGCTCCCATTTGAAATAATAGAGGGATCTATGCCAGTCTGTATATAATGTAGTCTTTTGTCCTTTTGTTCAAAGGAATGAACAATCAGACCACCAAAGATAGGGGAAAAAAAGACATGGATAGTCGCAATAGAGAGGCAAACCTGGAGGTGCAGTGAACAGAGCACTGTACCTGGAGTTAGTCATGAAGACCTGAGTTCAAATCAGACACTTACTAGCTCTGCCACACTGGACAAGGCAGTTAACTTCTGCCTACTTCAGTTTCCTCAACTATAAAATAGGGATAATAATAGCACTTACCTCCCAAGGTTGTTGTGAGGATCAAATGAGATAATGTTTGTAAAGCATTTAGCATAGGCTTGCCAGATAGAAGGTGTTGTTATTATTATTATTATTATATAAAGGAATGGCATAAACCTAAAATGGACTTGTAACTTGAAATTGTGACTAAGGAAGTAGTGAGATAGCACTAAACAAAATTTCCCTCCTGGGTAGCACAATGGGAAATGCCCTGAATTAGAAGTCAAATGATCAGTGTTCTAGTTAGGGTGGTATCATTAGCTATATTATATATTTCATTAGCTTAGCAAATTCACTGTGCCTCAGTTTCTTCATTTAGAAAGTGGGTTAATAAGACCTAGTCTAATCACCTCACAAGCCACTGTGAGCATCAAATCAGATAATGGCTATGAAAGCTCTTTCAATGAATATAATTAACCATCTACATTATTATTATCAAAAGGTTGACCCTCAATTACTCCTCCTTCTTAAGTCATATGCTCATTAGAACATATACCACTCTTAGCAAAGAAAGCTGAGAATTCACTGGTCTAAACTCGAGTTGTAAGTGAACTCTCTCTGTTTGTTATGACTCTGTTTAGACTGAGGAGAAGGGGAAGAGAAGCTGACTGCCGGGTACTCTAGGAGGAACAGGATGACCACTGGCCCAAAGTTAAGGAAGAACCGTGAGAGAGTTAGTTTCCCCATCTAAGCTTTTGGATTTCATCTCTTGTGACAATCTTACTTGATCAGATCCTTTGTTTCACAGTATCCGCTCTCAGTTGATTCATTTGTTCTGAGTCACTTATTAAGAATCTGTTGAATGTCTACCCTATTCTTAGTCCTGCCTGTGCTGGGCACCAAGAGGGATACCAGGATGGATGAGATATTGTTGCTGCTCACAAGATAAAATCCCACCTCTGACATTTGCTGGCATTGTACCAAAGGCAGAACTCTCAAACCTCTGTGAGCATTAGAAAACTCTAGTCTAAACATAATAGACAAGTTGTTCCTTCTATACCAACCAATAAATCTTTTCTGAAGTGATGTCACTCACTGCCTACTTTCCAACTAACCAAATTTCACTGGAGAGCCAAGATTCACACATCTGGAAGCTCATTCATGTATTCAAGAACGAAACCATGCCACCTTCAAAAGGCAATACAAGAGGCATTGGAAGGTAACAAATCATACATACCAGTAACACGTCTTCCTATTCTTGTTACCTTTCTTATCTCCCAAAGGATTCACCATTAGAATGAAAAGCATAAATCATCCGGTTGTAAATAAGAGCTGCACAATCAAGTAAACCCTATAATTAGCATTCCCTCCACCCCCAATTTATATTGTATATTTTTCCCCTTCAAAGAGATGTCATTGGCCAAAGGTCTAGATTAGAAACCATCTGACAGTATGGCATAATGGACTTGTAGTCAATAAGACAAGGTAAATTCCACCTCTGACATTTGCTCGCATTGTACCAAAGGCAGAACATGTTCAAACCTCTGTGAGCATTAGAAAACTCTAGTCTAAACATTATAGACAAGTTATTCCTTCTATACCAACTGATAAATCTTTTCTTGAAGTGATGTCACTCACTGCCTACTCTCCAACTAACCAAATTCCCTTTCCCCTTAAAAAAAATGAAAACTCCTTATTTTCTTTCTTTGAATCAACACTGTGTATTGGTTCCAAGGCAGAAGAATGGTAAGGGCTAGGCAATGGGGGTTAAGTGACTTGCTCAGGATCACACAGCTAGGAAGTGTCTGAGGTCAAATTTGAACCCAGGGTCTTCTGTCTCTAGGCCTGGCTCTCAATCCATTGAGCCACCCAGCTGCCCCCATCCCCCTTAAATTTGTCATTGTATAAACAATGGCTATTGGTTTGACTGGTTGTCAAAATAGCCTTTAGACCAGTGGTTCCCAAACTTTTTTGGCCTACCGCCCCCTTTCCAGAAAAAATATTACTTATCCCCCTGGAAATGAATTTTTAAAAAAATTTAATAGCAATTAATAGGAAAGATAAATGCACTCGTAGCCATCACTACTCCCCTGGATCGCTGCAACACCCACCATGGGGCGGTAGCACCCACTTTGGGAATCATTGCTTTAGACAGTAGTGGGCAAGTGCTTAACATCTCCTACAGAACCAAGAACCGAAAATAGAGTATTATTGTTTATAAAGTACTTTAGGGTTTGTGATGTGTTTTATATGTTTATACTTCAACAATCCTGTGAGACAGAGGCTATTATTATTCTCTTTTACACATCAAAAAATGAGGTTAAGTGACTTGCTCAGAATCACAGAGCTTCTAAGTATCTAAGGAAAGATTTGAAAACTTGGATCTCTCTGACTTGAATACAGTACTCTATTCAACACACCACTTAGTTGCCTAGAACTCTAGGTCTAATTTGTTGAGTTCAAAGGGACCTTTAGAGAATATTTGGCAGACCCTTCTCAAAACCTAAGACCCAAGGAAGGGACTTGACATTTCCTATGAATGAGGTAGGTCTTTGTTTGGGTACTGAAGACTCCTGATTCTCAGTCCAGTGCTACTTTACAGACAGACACATCATTAGGACTGTATACAAAAATGCTTCACTTTATTATTTGACCCTCTATTTCCAGCCTCTGCTTAAATCCTCTTTGTCTTCCATATTCTCCAGCTGTCTCTTCTCCCTCTTTCCCCTTCTCAGGCTCTTCTTCCCTGCTGTTCTTATTCAGGTTTGATCTTTTACAATTTATTTTTCCTCCAACCAGGTTTCCTGGTGCCTCCAGGGATTTCCTATAGAGGATTATTGTATATATGATTAGAGTTTCCTGCAATATTTGTTTGAAAAATAAACTAATGAGCCCTTTCTGCTCTTCTGCCTTGGAACTAATACACAGTTAGAATTCTAAGACAGTAGGTAAGGGTTTAAAAAAATAAAGAAAAGTAAACTGATTGGGACTCTTATAACTTCAAATGGAGGGAACTGGCCAGCAGTGGCTCCAGAACTATTTCTCCAGAGGACACCTTCAAAGACACCTTCTCATTTGGCAAAGAAGATGGGAGGTGTTGGCATTTGAAGTGACTGGCTTATTTATTCTATTTCAAATTTTTACTCTGAACTTAACAGTAAATAAAATAGATTTTTCCCTAGATGGAGTAGAACAGAGGAAGAATGCGCACAAAACTGAAGATCTTTGTTATTATCCAGGTCTTGCTTTTTTTTTTTTCCCTCCAGAATGAAAATGTTTAATCTATAACTTTCCAAGCTGCCATTTGCTTGTGTTTTCTTTCTGGTCTTCCTTCTGTTCTCTTTGTTTAAAAAAGTGTTGGAGGCAGCTAAGTGGTTCAGTGGATTGAAAGCCAGGTGCAAAAGACAGGAGGCCTTGGGTTCAAATCTGACCTCAGATACTTCCTAGCTGTGTGTCCCTGGGAAAGTCACTTAACCCACTGCCTAGCCCTTCCCGCTCTTCTGCCTTGAAACCATTATACAGTATTGATTCTAAGATGAAAAGCAAGACTTTTTTTTAAAGATGTTCAATGAGTCTCTTTTCCTTCCTTTATTTTTCTTTTTTTGTTATCCTAGTCTTATTTCTCTTTGTGTTCCTACTCCCTTCCATTTCCATCAGTGAAAAAACAAAACAAACCTTTGTAACAAATATAGATATTCAGAGCAGAGCAAATTCCCACATCAGCAGAATTAGAAAGTTTATGTCTTACTTTGCTCTTTGCATCCATCACCTTTCTGTCAAGAGGTGGGTGGCATACTTTGTCATCAGGCATTCTAAAATTCTGTTTTAGTCTCTATATTGACAAGATTTCCCAGGTCTTTTTAAATTGTTTGGCTTTGTTGCTGTTTAGTCATTTTCAGTTGTATTTGGCTCCTGTGATTCCATTTGGAGTTTCCTTGGCAAAGATCCTGGAGTGGTTTGCCATTTCCTCCACCAGCTCATTTTACAGATGAGGAAACTGAGACAAAGAGGCCTAAGTGACTTGCACAGAGTCACACAGCTAGCAAGTCCCTGAGGCCAGGTTTGAACTCAGGAAGATTAGTCTTCTTGACTCCAACTCTCATTTCCATCAGCTCCTCATGAGAAAGAAGAGCTGTGGTGGATTTGACAGATTATGTTCATGCAAAAACACATAAATACAAATGGCCAATTCACAAAATCAGAGACATGGAGTTTTAGAGATGAAAGAGCTTACAGGCCACCTAGTCCAAATGAGAACCCAAAGATATACCCAGGCATGCCCAGACACACATGTATACATTCATTCATTCGAAAAACAGTGTGGTGCAATGAAAAGAGACAGAGTCAGAGGCTCTGAGGTCAAATCCTTGCTCTGCTGCATACTTCCTTGGGCAAATCATTTATTCTCTCTGAAATTCAGTTTCTTTACTTGTAAAAATAGGAAATTGGACTCTAAGATGGCCCCTGATGTCTCTCCCAGTTTCAAATCTGATTGAAATTCTATGGATATTTATTGAATACCTAGTCTGTTCAGGACACTGTTTTAGGCACGAAGGGGCCATGCAAAGTTTAAATAAGGCAAGATAACTGTCCTTATAGAGCTTATAATCTAGTAGAGGAATAGGACACAAACAGTAATGACACAATATTACTGTACATGTTGAATGCATCAGAAGGTTACAAAACAAAGTGATTTATAACATCTCTGGGGAAGATCATTACTTATCAGGGGAATGAGGGAAGGCTTCATAGAGGAAGTGGCATTTGAGCAGACCTTTAATGGATGGGTAGGAATTCAACAAGTGAAAAGGACATTTGAAGCATGGAGAACAGTATGAGCAAAGGCACCGAGGAATAAGAACATACCATAGCCTTCACTTGGGCAGCAGAGAGTAAGTGCTGTTTGCCTGGACCATAGACTTGAAGAAGCATGTAATATAAAATTGGATTGGAAATGCTAACTGGACTTGGAAGAGACCTGTGTTCCCTTCTGAAAAAGTGCTGAAAGACACTGTGCAACAGCAATGCCCTTCACTCTTCCCTCCTTTCCCTACCCACTTTCTTGAGCCCTATATCCCCAAGTAAGTGGCTGATCTCTTTTGTAGTCATCTTTTCAGCTATTTGTGTTAACCTGTTGGAAATTGTTATGAAATTGAAGACAGGAACCAGACACTTATTGCTCCCTGGTTAGTTCTCTGGCTTCTGACACTTAAAGTGAAGCAGAGATATAGATTGGCTCCCCATCTTTGTAAAAAAAAAACAAACAACAAACCATGACCACTATGGAAAGCTGAGCTGCCTTGGTTTTGGTAGTGATGTAAGCCAGATGTGCCACCCCATCAAGGAGTGACAGAGAGCCCAGGGAAGCTAGGGAAGCCAAGGCAACGAATCAAGTCAACCAACAGTTAAGAGTCTACTGTATGCCAAGCATTGTGCTAAGTGCTGGGGAGAGAAGGAAAAGAAGAACAATTTCTGTCCTCAAGGAGCCATTAGTCTAATGGTACAGACAACTGTGCAAATAAGACACAACAAGGTAAATGGTAGTGGTGGGGGTAATCTCAGAAGGAAGGTGTTAGAATTTAGGGAGCCTAGGAAAGGTGTCTTACGAAGCTGAAATTTTAGCTGGGTTGATGGGAATCAGGGAAGCCAGGAGGCAGGGATGAAGAAGAAGAGCATTTAGGCCTGAGGGACATCTAGTAAAATGCATGGAGTAGAGAGATGGCAGTGCCATATTCAGGAACTGCCAGGGTCACTAGATCTTAGAGTCTGATCAGGGGACTAAAATATAAGATGACTGGAAAGGTAGAAGGGGTCACATTGAGAAGGATTTTAAAAGCCAAACATGATTTTATATTTAATCTTGGAGGGAAGGGTAATGACTGTCACACCTTCTTCCTCCCGCTGTAGCTTGAACTATGCCAAGACTCTGGCAACTCAGATGGGATGATATCCTTTATCCTGGACCTCTCTTCCACTATGACCCAGGGTGCCTCATTTTAGACCTTGGTTCTCCCTTTCTATGAGTTAAAAATAAATCATAAAAAAGGCCTGCTGTCTTTTGGTCTGCCCAATTCTTTGTGAAACCTTCTAGTCTCTGAGGAAACTGGGACAGTGACAGATTGTAGAAGGCTTTAAATACCAGACAAAGACAAACATCTTTGATCTATAATGGATAAGCAATAAGGAAGCATATTAGAGTCTCAAAAGCAGGAGTGACACCACCAGATGTACCCAAAAGATTATTGTGGTAGTGAGACAGGTAGTAAGGGCAGGAGAGAGTAGAATTAGGAATATCTGAAAGGGGGCTATGGCAATAGTCCAAGTTGGTGTCAATGACAATCTCTGCTAGTATGGTAGCAATGGGAATGGAGATGAAGGCACAGGTAGAGGAGATGCTATGCGGTGTAATGGATGGTCATTTGTAAATGACTAGATACTAGATGTAAGGGAAAGAGGAGTCCAAGATAACTCCAACATTCCAAACATGGTAGACCAAGTGAATGGTGGTACCACAGATGGTACTAGAAGAGGTCCAGTGAAGGAGAAAAGATAAACTTAGGTTTTGGATAAGTTGATTTTTGAGATATTAATGGCATATCTAAGAGAATAATATGGTCCATAAGTAGTTAGAGGTGAGGGGCTGAAAACTCTGCACAGAAGTTAGGACTGGAGATATAGATGTGAGAGTTATCTGAATGGAGGTAGTCACTGAAACCATGAAAAAGATGGGGAATGCAAAGGGAAAAGAGTATACAGAAGGAGGAGGGACAAAAATATAACCTTAAGGTTATACCAACATTAAGGGGTTTTTAAAGTATGAGAAGTCAGAGAAAGACAGTTAGAAAGGCAGAAGACTCAAGGAGAGAATGGAGCCACTGAGGCCAAAGGAAAAGAGAGTATTCAATCATCAAAAACTTCAGAATAGAAGAACAACAACCAAAAAAGACTATTAGACTTGGAGAGTTTGAGTAGAATGATGAGGACAGGAAGAAAGTAAATTAAAACAATGGGTACAGATAATTTTTATCAATAAGTTTAGCAATGGAAAAGGGAAGAGAAAAAAGGAAGAAGTGAGAGAGAGTCAGAGAGAGACAGAGAGAGAAAGAGTTAGAGAAGGAGAAAGAATGGTAATTGGATAGAATAGTAGAATATAGGGAATAATAGGTATATTTTCTTAGATTGAGTAGACACTGAAGTAGTTAGGTGGCATAGTCAATAGAGCATTGGACTTAGAGTCAGGAAGGTCTAAGTCCAAACCCTGCCTCAGATGCTTACTAATCAGATCCTGGCTAAGTCACTTAACTTTTATATACCTCAGTTTCCTCATCTTTAAAATAAGGAAAAGAAGATGGTGAATAAGAGGCAGCAGCCCAGACAAACTTCGCCTCCAAACAACTCTAAAATAATGTCTCAAATCAAATTTTGGTGCAGCAGAGCCCACAAATGGTCAGGGTGAGACATTTCCTACATCCTATAAGATAACTTAGGAGGTTGGCAGGAGAGGACTGTGACACCCTGGTGGGAGCTGGCCCACAGTACATGTGTTGGCAGCACCAGTAGAGGGCTGTGGAGGTAGCTGTGATAGTGATAGCAGTAGCTTTGGAAGGTCTCAATCCAGAGATGATAAGAGGGTCAGACAACTGGTCAGAAAGACCTTACAGGGGACCCTTCACTGGCTCTCATTGGCAACTCTTTTGCAGTTCCAGAATGGAGGGGAATGTTTGTGGTCAGTCACAAGGAGATCAGGGTCCCTGGTCTCAGTTCTAAGGCAGAGAGAAACACTAGGACTCATGGCTATGGGAAGGCCAGAGTGCAGAGGAGAGCAATGACCAGTCTACTCCTCAGATCATACCACCTCAGAAGCACCAAAAACTTTCAGACTCCCAAAACTAGCTCTGAAAACAGTGGCATGAAAATGCCTGAAGCTTGGAATAGTGCCTCTCTACCCAAGGTGAGCAGAGATTAGCTTTAACATAGAAGTTCAAAGTCAAGAAATAGTTTGGAAAAATGAGCAAACCACCACCAAAAAATTTTGACCATAAAAAGTTGGTAGGGTGACAGGAAAGCTCAATATGAATTAACAATGTGATATGGAGCCAAAAATAGAAAGAAAAAAATCTACCAAACCCTTGATATTATGCTATATTTATTTTGAGATCTATAAGGTCCAAAATGATGGAAGTGATAGTCACTCTGCAATGTCGTGTTCAGCTCTATATACTAGAGTTTAGCAAAGACATTGATAAATCGAACAGTCCTCAAAGGAGGACAACCAGAAAGGATGCTGAAAGAGCTTGAAAATCATGTCCTATGAGGAACAGAGAAAGTTTAATTTGAAAAAGAGGTTTATGGAGAAAACAACGGTTGTCTTCAGGTTGAAGAACTGTTAGGCATTCTCCTCTATTTGAATCTCTTGAGAAGATCAATGGATAAATGTTGCCAAGGCCAATTCAAGTTCAATGAAATGACTGGAATTTGAGCTATCCAAAGTAGAGTAAACTCCCTCAGAAGGTAGTGGCAGAAGTTCTCATTGAAGTTCTTCAAGCAAATGTATGACTGTTTATTGAGTGTATGGTAGAAGGGATTCTTGTTCACATACAGATTAGGGTACAGGGCTTCTGAGACTGACTCTTAAGTTTTATGATTCTGTAATTTTAAAAATCCTCCAAAGATCTACAGGTCTCTGACACAAGCTTTATGTAGATAAAAGAATTTCTTTAAATTCTTTGTACCTATTTGCACTAATCAAATAAAAAAATTAATATTGATGTAAACAAAATAAAATGAGGGTCTTTCAGGCCCCTTCCAGCTCTAAATCTATAATATTTTTAATCCTTTATCTTCTATCTGAGAATCAATATCATGTATTGGTTCCAAGAGAGAAGAGTAATAAAGGTCGAGGCAATGAAGATTAAGTAACTTGCCCAGGGTCACACAGTTAGGAAGTGTCTGAGGCTAACTTTGAACCTAGGAGCTCCCATCTCTAGGCTTGGCTTTCAATCCACCTAGCTGTCCCCTAGAAATACTATAATATGTATAACATATAATAATTATAATAATTTAATAGTCTTGTGATGTGAGGATATTTGTAGGTCAATGGAAAAAAGAAATAGAGGGTGGCTGATGTAACTGAGGTGGGAGTGAACTCAGAGGCACAAGCAGTAAAGAATGGGAATAGCTCTTCTTCTGTGACCAGAAGATGGAAAGAACCAGTGATAATGCTGAGATAATGGAGGAAGGGGGCCAAGGGAGTGCACATCGGATAACCTCAATATTCTGAAGGAAGTAAGAAGGTAGGTCACCTGCTGAGTCAGGGCAGTGAAAGAGGTTGATAGGGAGATGAAAGAGGAAAAGATTTAGAGTCCTCACTCTGGGGAAGGTGATAGAGAGATGATAAGCATAGAACAGAAGGACTGTGTCCTGAGTGAGGTTATGTAATAAAAATTTGTGGTGCCTGAAGTCAGCTAGATTTCCTGGTTTTCTCCACTACTGTTCAGCAATCTTGGAGCAGGGGGGAAAAAAGAAAAAAGATGAAGGAGGCTAATCAGAGATGTAAGGATGAAGACTTACAGTTTGGAAAAAAATAGAAAGATGTTAAGGAGGAAAAGGGATTCTGTAGCAGTAGCTGCTGGTGAAACATTAAAGCAGCAGAGTATCGGGTCAAGGCTGGCTCTGGAAGCAAATAATGACAAAATAGGGGATGTGTCCCAGGAGAATGGGGCTGTGTCAAGGGAGCAGAGGTCATTATTAGACAGATGAAATGCAGGCTCAGCAAGACTGAAAGAGGTGGCAGAATACGAGGTAATTGGAGAGAGGAATCTTATAGATCTGGATTTAGAGGGTGCTACAATCCTGAAAAATGGTGAGGTTCATAGCTTGACCATGTCACTGTAGAGCTGAGATACTGACAAACACACATGCATGGGGAACATATTCAGATTTATATACAGTAAAAAATGTATACAGAAACATATATACAGGCAAACATATACATACATATAAATGTAGTAATAGGCCTAGGAATGTATATACATACTTTCTGCCTCCATGAAAGGTGCTGAGTATGTGAGACATACCGGTGGCAGTTTTAATGCTTAAATGTCTCAGCTTCTAAGCAGGGTTCCAATTTTTTTGGGCGGGGAGGGTAAGGGTAGATTCATGCCTGTAATTTCAATGATGCCTGGAATTTTGGCATGAAGTAAAAACAATAGATTGTCTATTTATCGTCTTAGCAAGAGAAGTGCCTAAAGCACTAAAGTGATTTGTCCGGGGTAGGACAGCCAGTATGTATGTATCAGAGCAGGCACCTGAATTGAGGTCTTTCAACTCAAAGGTCAGTTAGTCTTCTATCCACTGTACCATAATGCCTTTCATTGATATAGATATAAATTTGGGGTGATTTCAAGAATCATTGAAGACTTCCTCCCCTTCCAAAATGCAACCCAATAGGCACATGCACGGAAACATGCCCCTCAGGGACATAGAGTTCCCTTGACTATGGTTTATATTTCTGTAGAAATTTTAAATTTGCAAAGACCTTTCCACAGAACTCTCCGAGATAGGTAAAAAATGCTATCAGTAATCCTTTCTGATTAAGGTACTGAATGTCCTCATGAAAATGCCAACGTTATTTGCCAGGAGTAGTAGATTCCAGCGTTTAATACGTCTTCCTTCAAATGAGTTTATCGGCTTAGTTCCTGTTTCTTAATTCCCTAGGAATCTACCTCTCTAAGGAAACAGGACAAAGGACAAGGAAGGTGGTAAGAAGAGGAAGAGAGCTGAATAGGATACCACCACGTAGAGCCTTGGGCAATCTGGGGCACAGCATGAAGACTTTGGGCACTAGCAGAGGAGGAGATGCTGTTTCTAAAAATAAACTTGATCAGGATAGCTATGTAACACAGTGGACAGAGTGTCAGGTCTAAAGTTGGGAGGATCTGGGTTCAAATTTGCTTTTGGACACTTCCTAGCTGTGTGACCCTGGGCAAGCAACTTAACCCCATTTCCCCAAAGGGGTTGTCTTTCTGTCTCAGAATTTTTACTAAGACAGAAAGTAAGGGTTAAAAAAAAAGAAACTTGGTCTATTTTACAGTTTTGCCTAAAGCTAACCAACCCTACTTCTAAAGTATATCCAGACATATCCAGTCCAGAAAGTTTGATTTAATTAACTCCTCCATTTGCCCATGAAGAAAAGTGCATTTGAAGGAAGATAGAGTTTAGTGGAGATCTTGTTACCCTCTTTGTCACCTAGGAGGCAAAGCTCAATACTTGAAGGCTTATTGATGACAGGAAAGATTCATTTTTTGGAATGATCTGAGAACAATTACTTCCTACGTTCTCAGACAATTGGTCAATTTTTTTTGGGGGGGGTAAGCAATGGGGGTCAAGTGACTTGCCCAGGATCACACAGCTGGGAAGTGTCTGAGGCCAGATTTGAACCCAGGACCTCCTGTCTCTAGGCCTGGCTCTCAATCCACTGAGATACCCAGCTGCCCCCTGGTCAAATTTTAAATGAAAGCAGGGGAAAGTTTGGTTACATATAAGCAAGTACTTTGGGGCCACTGTGAGGGGATCAAACAGAATGAGAAGCTGAAGGAGGCTTTCAGGTCCAGGAAGACCTTTAAGAAAAGACGAGACCATCTCTCCTGAGTAGGTATGACATTCATCTACTTGAAGGTTTGGGGCTGTACCTGACGGCCTCTTAAAGTAACTGAACAATAGAAGCCGGAGTTTCCCACATAGTCTAGAATGGGCTCTATGCAGGGAAAAATGAAAATAATATCCTAGTTCTGGGCACCTGTCCTAGTTTATGTGGCAAATGCAGATTGAACCCTGTGGTGAGTTGGAGAGTTGAAAACCCCTACCAAGTGAGCTTTGTTTTTGGTCCACAGAATTAGGAACCATGAGATCTAGAAGGGCATTCAGGAAACGATAACATTAAAGGCAGAGGTTCTTAATCTTTTTTTGGGATCATAGACCCTTTTGTTAGTCTGTAAAGCTTATGGGTCCCTTCTCAGAAAAATGTCTTTAAATACACAAAATAATTGGAATTATCAAGAAAATTATATTGGAATTCAGTTATCAAATCATTAATTTTTAATTTTTATTATCAGTTTGAAATTCTCTCCCTCAAGCCATCACTCCTACCCACTGAGAAGGCAAACAATATATGATACCCATTATATATGTGAGTCATGTAAAATATATTCCCATATTAACCATATTAAGATATTTTGAAAAAAATTAAACATCCTTCAGTTAAGAATCCTTGATCTAATCTAACCTCATTAGGTAGATGATGAAACTGAGAGGGAGAGACTCACCCAAGGTCACACAGTCAGCAGAATCAGTAAATAAAACCTGCTCTCCAAGAGCAAACTTAAAAAATTCCCCTAGAATGACTGTTTTCACCATCCAGTTTTACCTCTCCCTCTCCTCTCGCCTCCATTCATCTCAACTTAAAATTGCATAGCATTTCCTTGACTCTCAGCTGTACTCGGGGGTTGTACAAAACCAGAGTTTCTCCTACCAGCTCTCCTATTTCTAATTCTCTTCATTCCCTCCTTCCTCCAAACCATCTCTCTGTTTCAGAAAAGACTGAACCCGGTTAAAAAAAAAAGTACCAGATTAGGTGCTAACATTTGTACAATTCAGTGGAATTGCTTTTTGGCTCTGGGAGGGGGGAGGGAAGAGTGGAGGGAAAGAAAATGAATCATGTAAACATGGGAAAATATTTAAAAATAAATTTAATTTAAAAAATAAAATAAAAATCCTAAAAAAAAAGTACCAGGTTTCTTGCTCAGTGTGAGATTGCAGAGTAAGGAAGAGGGTTCTTGTAAATCAGGTCATGCCATCTGCCGGCCAACATGCTTTACCAATTGAGAACATGTGTTTGCTACGGCCACTCGGGCAACTGTACCAAACAAACCAGCTGCCTCAGGGTAGTGATGTGTGCATGTATGTATACATGTGTGGATGTATGTTACATGCATGTGCATGCAATGCAATGTTCCACTCTATGCATGTGGGTATAAATATGCATATGCTTATTGCATGTATATGAATATGTGTGTAGGTAAATCTAAAGATAAAACAGGCTGCCTGACTGTATTTATGCATTATGTACCTGTGTCTATGCATATATATGTGTATATAAGTAGAAGAAAATTGGCTGCCTTACTGTATTTATACATGTATGTACATGTGCATATATCTATATATAACTGGCTGCCTCACTGTATTTATGCATTTATGTATTTGTATGTATGTATACACATTTATGCATGTAGAAAATATTTTTTAAAAAGAAAAAGTATATGTTCATAGTTTTTCTTGTTCTGAGTGTTAGACATGACAAGTGAAATGAGGTCACCTGTATACCAAATTCTAGGATATTAAAAAAAAACCCACCTAGCTCTCTCCTCCTACTCTTTCCCTCCCCTATCTTTACTCTCCCACCCCCAGCTAGCACCAAGCTTGAAAAAGGCAGTTTTAGGATAAATCAAAAGCAGCCCCACTTCCCACAGCAGGGACCTGAACATATGGACCTCGTTACCCTGAGAGGTGTCACAGGCTGAAAATATAAAGAAGTTCCAGAAGGGTTTAGATAAATTCCTGGATGGCAGATCCATAACAGGTTATTAAGGGAAACTGCAGATGTTGGGAGGACATACCTAAGCTTCTGAGGTCAGCATCACAGACGACCAGAGTGTCCTTCCTGTGCCACCCACCCCCCTCCTCAGCCCCAGTGTCCTTGGATGTTCCTGTAAGAGAGAGATTCCAGGGATGGGTGACTCAGGAGGCTGGCCAGAGGGCACAGCCTTGGTTCCTCTGCCACCTTACCATCTGTGTTGGTAAGAGGAAAAACAGGACAAATCACCCTTGTTTTCTGCCCTCCTTCCAGCCTCTCCCCAGGGCAATCCTGTGACCTGAGTCTCGAGGAGATGCTCAGGCCAGAAATGGGCTCTACCTGCTGAGAGAGTCTGAGCTCCGGGGAGGTGAGCCAGGCCAGTTTATTAGGCAATACGGTGCAAAGCATAGGGACAGGGAGCCAGTTCTGTCCATGGTGCTTTGGGGAATCATGACAGAAGCTAAGGAATATAGAGACTTCCTTGAAATGGCCTTTGGTTCCAAGTGAGTTGGCAAGTATGGTGATAGGAAAGCACCTGACTGTGGCATAAATGAATTGCAAGATCCTCATTGAGTTACCTTCCCCTTTTTTGGGCTTAAGTTTTCTCCTCTGTGAAATGCATGAATTGGATAGTTAAGTAAGGTGCCTTCCAATCTATCATTTTAATAAAAAATCATGAAACAACAACTGTGTGAAGAACACTGCACTAGAGGCAATGAAGAAAATATAGTTTGGATAAGGGAGAGGGTGAGGGACAGTGTCTAACTACATAATCCTTAATGTAAAAAGTGATTAATATGAAGAATTTAAAATATTTAGAAAGAAATTTAGGAACTTTCCCCTTAAATCAAACTGAAATCCACTTTCCCCCATATTTCTAACTCTTATGTGTTGTCTTCTACCATTAGAATGTAAGCTCCTTGAGAGTAGGAACTATCTTTTTTGCTTGCCTTTTTATCCCCAATGCTTAACACAGTGACTGGCACATAGTAAACACTTAAATGCTTTGTCTATCTAAAATAATAATTTAGAAAGATGAAAATGACTGATGCAGAGTAATGTAAAAAATATCTGGATGCCTAAAAAGTATGGAAAAGAGTGTTGTATATAATATGTAATGAGAAGAACAGCTAAATAGCACAGTGGATACACTGAGTTATGAGAAACTGGGTTCAAATTTGGCCTCAAGACACTTCCTAGCTTCATGACCCTGGGCAAGTTACTTAACCCCCATTGCCTAGTCCTTGACACTCTTCTGTCTTAGAAATGATACTAAGACAGAAGGTAAGGGTTTAAAAAAACAATACATAATGAAGCTGGAAAGGTAGAGTTCAAATTCAAGCTATGGAATGCCAAATGGAAGAATGAATATTTAATTTTAGAGGAAAGAGGGAGCCATTGGAGTTTATTGAGAAGGGGAGTGACATGATCAGATCTTCATTTTAGGAAAATCACTTTGGTGGTTAGGTGGCGGATGGATTGGGCTTGAGGTAGGGAGAGCTTGTAATAATGAACTATAGTATCAATATTCTACCTGTTAGAAGTGAAATAGGCCAGTAGTTGTGTGTACAGAGAGAAGGGAAGGTTTTATGTATCTAGCACTCACTGCTGAAGAGGACATTGCTGGCAATGAGCTGAAGCCAGAGTGGAAGAAACAAAGTTCAGTGAACCGGACGTTAGACAAGTCAAAATGGAGCAAGTTAAAATTCACTTCAAAGTCCATCTCGCTAGAGGCTCCATGTTAGGTCTGCAACTTTTCACTGTTGGTAAAAAAGTTTCAGCAAAACTCTTAAAAAAGAGTCAAATTCACCTTTGGAGCCTCCTTTTCCACCTTTTAACTTGTCTCCCTTTTCTGTTATTCTCCAAAATATTCCTGTTCTTTCCCTGGCTTTCCTGAGACCACCACTGTAGCTCAGAACTCAGGCTTTTCCTTCCTGGGAAGCACTCCAAGTTCCTTTCCTTCTCCCATCAAAACTTATAATTCAGTATCCCATTTATTCAGATCTTACTGTCTGCTAAATTAATTTCCCAAAAGGTGTTAATAGTGAATAACGGCTTAATCTATCACCCCACCCTGAATTATACTTGAATGCAGAGGGATTTAAGGTCCTTTACTGTCCTCCCTTCAAAGGAACAGCTTTTGGACAAAGGGGCCTTTCATTGTTCCTCAGTTTATATATAGCTGTATAAGCAGTTACTCTGTCTGGGCTTTTGTCTCTGTCAGTAAGTAAGACCAGTCTTGGGAAGAGCTGCTAAAGGAGCGGGCTCCAAGGCTTCTGAGCTGATGCTTCTGAGGTCCTCAGGCATTGCAGATTTTAGCAAGATCATGTAGACTTTAGCAACCTTTACATAAACAACGATATTTATTAAGCACTTACTATATTTGAAGCAATGTGCTAGATGCTGGAGATGACAGATGAAAAACTACACAGGGGATAAGCCAAGCACGGAAATAAGTAGAAAATAGTCAGACATATATTGATGTTTTTGTTGTTGAGTCATTTCAGTTGTGCCCCACTCTTTGTGACCCATTTGGGGTTTTCTTGGCAAAAGATACTGGAGTATTTTGCCATTTCTTCCTCCAGCTCATTTTATAGATGAGGAAACTGAGGCAAATAAGATTTACTGACTTGCCATGGGTCACAGAACTAATAAATGTCTAAGGCCAGATTTGAACTCAGGAAGATGAGTCTTCCAGACTCCAGGGATCAATTTTAATTGGGTGGAGGTAGGGGTTGGGGGAAGAAGAATCAGAAGAGACTTCATGAAAGAAGTGGTAAACGGAATCTTTTTTTTTTCTGTATCTCTAAAAGTTTTTTTTAAGTTTATTTAGTTAATTAATTAACTTAGAATATTTTTCCATGGTTATATGAATAATGTTCTTTCCCTCCCCTCCTCCCACCCCCCTCCTGGAGCCAACAAGCAGTTCCACTGGATTTTACATATATCATTGATCAAGACCTATTTCCATATTATTGATATTTGCACTAGGGTGATCGTTTAGAGTCAATATCCCCAATCATATCCCCATCAAACCATGTGATCAAGCAGTTGTTTTTCTTCTGAATTTCTACTCCCACAGTTTTTTCTCTGGATTAAACTGAATCTTAAAAGCAAATATCAATAGATATATAGTGGCTCTATTGCAGATGGTTAGGTGGTAGTTTGAAGGGGGAGAGAAATCTGGGTAAATGTTTAGAAGTGGGAGATGCTAAAATTGGGAGATTATGAGCAGTTCAAGAAGAGTAAATGAAACACAAGGTATGTGAATGAGGAATGTTATTAGATCAGTCTGTAAAGGTTGACTGTAGCCAGACTGTGGAGATCTTGAATGCCAGTCTAAGGAGTTTATATTTTATGTAGTAGGTAATTGAGGATGAAGAAAGGCCTTTATGGAAAGCCATGATGAGATCAAATGTGGGATTAGAAAGTTATTTTACCATCAATGTGATGGAATTTGGAGAGACAAGAGACTTGAGGCAGAGGACCAATTAAGAGACATCTATAATACAATAACCCAGATAAGAGGGGATAAGGTTACAACCTAGAATGTGGAAAGGAAGATACATATGCAAAAGAGATCATGTAGGTAGAACAAGACCTTGCAACTGATTGAGTTTGGGGTGAGGGAGAAGAAAGAGTCAGGAATGGCTGACTAAAGTTTCAGGCCTGGATGACTGGGGGAATGGTGGTGCTATTGATTAAAAGAAAATCAGGAAGCTTGAAGATGGGGAGATCTTAGGAGAAAGGAATCTTCATTTGGACCATACTAAAAGGGTCTGTGGGATATCTTGATAGAGAGGTCCAGCAGACAGTAGGTAGTTGTGGAATGGAAACACAAGGAAGAGTCTTGCCAGGCTGGAGACAAAGGCATAGGAGTCATTCTCATAGAACTAAGTAAATGGGATAATGTATGCAAAAGGTTTTCAAGCCTTTAAAATGTTAACTCTTATCACTATAAAAATTATTATTCCTGGCTAGCAGAAACTATGAAAGTAAGGAATTTTCCAAGGGAGAAAATGTGAGAGGAAAGAAGAGGGAAGAAGATAGTGATTTCTTACTCAATGGGATGAGAAGAGAAAGAAACCAGAAGAGACTGAGAAGGAATGGTCAGACAAGTAGGAGGGGAGCCAGGAGGAAATGGTAGGTTGGAAGCTGAAAGAAAAAAATGAATCAAGGGAGAGCCCAAATGCTACTGAAAAGTTTAAAATGATGACAGAAAAGAGACCATTGGATTAGATGATTAGAAGTCATTAGTGACCTTGGAGATTCCAAGTTCCAGTAGCTTAGTAGTAGAACCAGGAGCTGCCACAAAATATATAAATAATTGCAAGCATCTAATAACCAGCCCATTAACCCTCATGCTATATTTACAGACATAGCTATGATAGTGTGTTTCTCTATCTTCTATCTTCTTCTAATGTTTGTGCTGTTTCTCTGATCTGGATGGGAAGATCTCTGGGAAAGGAATGTATTTCCATTTCACAATCAGAATGACACTTAGCTCATTGTACATGCTCAGTGGGCCTCAAATAAAAGTAACAAACCACCATTTTATAGATTACCAGACTTGTTGCCGGGAACCAGAGGGATGCCTCGATTGCATAATTAATATTCCTGGCTGGCAGTAAGTGACAACGTCACCAGCAGCTCCCCAACAGGGCAATGCTTGTCACTAAGTGACTATCCTTTTTGTTTTTTGTTTTTTTGTGGTTTCTCTCCCCCCCCCCCCCACCTTTTTTCCATTCAGTAGTGTCATGCCAAATAAAGCCCCTGCATCACTTCTGGAAAACCAGAGCCTCTGAAAACACTTCCAACCATAACAGATGCCACCATGGCTTCCCCCAAACACAAGCATTGGAATAAATGGCTAAAATTAAATTACTGGGAAAGCCCAGAAATAACTTCTGGCACTCCTGGTAAATGCTGACCAAGATATGATGGACTCTCAGTATTTTCAAACCTGTGCCTGGGTCATTGCAGGAATTCCTTGATGAACAGTGAGCCCCATCTCCCTCTGGCTGACCCCCTGGAACAAGGGTGGGGCTGCTGGCCTAGAACTTCCTGGAGAGAAAGCAACTGGGGATGATCTCCTAGGTCACATTCCTTTGAGACTTCCTATGATGTCCTCACAGTACCTTCTCGTCCTGTCCTAGACACCCCAGCAACCCGGGACACTGCTATTTCACAGGAGGAGTTCCCAAATATTCTCTATCTGGACTCCATTTTTTTTTTTATGGGAAAATTCTCTAGTGAGAAGGTTAGCACTATGGAAGGATGGAATAGGAAGCCAATTATATATTATGACTTGCTATATGGCAGAAAGTCCTATTATATTCTGAATGATTTATCCACACAGTATTCCTATGCTATAAACTCCATGAGGGAAAGGAATTGTGTTTCATAGTTTGTATCTCTTTCATGTCAATAGTGTTCTACACTAAGAATTTAATTGTTTGTTGAATGAACTAATAGTGAACAAAGGGCCTAAAATCTAACCATCAAGGATAAACACTGTCCTTTTGAAACTCTTCTTTTAAAATGCCAATCTTCCTGGAAGATCTAACAAATTAAGTCCCTAACACCTCAGTGTAAGTCAGTCTCAGGTTGCCTTCTTTCTCATCTAGGGATATCCAGATGGAAAGGAAAATGTTGACATTTACACAGCCCTTTGAGCTCTTTATATAAATGACCCCACCTGAGCCACACTAAACTTTGGTTGATGCATGTACTACAGATATTATCTCAGTTTTATAGATAAGGAAATTGAGGATCAAAGAGGTTACATGATTTGCTCATAGTAACCCAGCTAGGCAAGGTAAATAGAAAAATTAAAACCCAGATCTTACCCGATTCTAAGCTCTTCTCTGTCTCTCTGCCTCTGTCTCTCTCTGTGTCTCCTCCATCTTCCCTTCTTTCTTTCTCCTCCTCAGTCAGTCAGTCCCTCCTTCCTTCTCTCCCTCCCTCCTTCCTTCCTTTCCTTCCTGTTCCAAGTCAGGACTGTTTTAAGGAATAGGTAACTGGGGTTAAGTGACATGCCCAGGGTTATATTATTAGGAAGTGCCTGAGGCTAGATTTGAATCCAGAATCTTCCATTTCCAGGCTAGGCTTTTTATCCATTGAGCCACCTAGCTGCCTTCAATGCTTTTTTCTAATATAGCATGTTGTGAAAAACATCAAACTGGTAATTAGGAGACAAATAAGGTTCTATCTATGATGAGAATTGCTAAAACTAGTTAAGTGAGTTTAAAAATTAAATGTAAGTTTAAAGAAATTAACAAAAATGTATTTTCTCTCACTCTCACCTGTCTCTCTCCATTGAGGACCCCTCCAAACCCCTCCCCCTGAGTCAAATATGCATAGTCAAGCAAATGAAATTTCTGCATTAGCCATGTCTGAAAAATATGTATGTTTCAATTTTGATCCCAAGTCTAGTGTTTCTCTCTGAGGAGGTAAATAACATGCTTCATCATTAGTTCTTTGGGAAAATGTTTGGTTCTTGTACTGATCAGAAATCTTAAGTATTTCTAGGTTATTTATCTTTATAATATTGTTGTTAATATATAAATTGTTTTCCTGGTTCTACATATTTCACTCTGTATCAGTTTATACAAGTTTTCCAAGGCTTCTCTGAAACTATCCATTTCATCATTTCTAGCATAATACTATTGCATTACAATCTTTTGTCATATTTCATTTAATAATTTCATTTAACTGCTCACTATGGGCCAAGCACTTATCTTTCCCAATTGATGGTCAGCCCCCAAGTTTTGGTTTAGTAATACGATCTTTGGGAAGTCATTTCCTTTCTCAAGATTTCAATTTCCTCATCTATAAATGAGAAAATGGATATTAAGGATAACTAAGGTTTCTTTTAGTTCTAATGCTCTTTGATTCAATAGGTGTCTGGTGGGAAGGGGATTGGTAATGATGAAAGAGAAGTGAAAGGGAAGAAAGAGCTACAGAAAAGGCAATGGAATGCATGGAAGATAACTTCTGCTAGTTCCACACTCCTGCAAAAAGCCAGCCTTGCACTCAAGACCCTGTTCTCCTTGTTCCTGCTCCAAAAATTGCACAATTAGCACAGCATAATCCTTCTCTGGACAGGATTCCAATTAGAGAAATTTCCAGAGGAGTCAAATCTCAATTAGCCAGTAGATTCAACAAGTAGTGGGACTTGGCAAATATGACATTCATAGAGTTCCAAGGGATTGGGGAACACTGAGGTACTGAACATTTGGGAGTTGGCTCAGTAGGTACTGCCTTAATCTTTGACTAATAGTCAAAAGAAAATATTGAAAATGGAGAAAGAATAAATCTCAGTAAGACCATAAAAATTTCACAAGATTGAAAAAAAATAGAACCTAAAGATACTTTGACAATCTCAGGAAAATGCCAGGGGGGCCTCAGTAAAAATGAAAGCAACCATACTACAAGCAAAACCACAATCAATAACTTTTGCATTTCCGTAATGTTTTCCATTTTTAAAGCTTTGAACATTTCATTTGATCTCTACAATGGATGTAAATCCCAGGAGGACTGTTATTCCCATAGAACAGATGAGAAAACTGAACCTTCCTCAAGATTAATTAATCAAAATCATAGGATAATAGATTTAGGGCTAGAAGCAATATCAGATTCCACCTAGTCCAAACTTCTAACTTTATACATGAGGAAACTGAGGCCAAGGGATGCTGAAGGGGTTGCTCAAGCTCACAAAGATACTAGGAGCAGTTTTGAACCTGGGTTCTCTGACTCCAGAATCTCTTTCTTTTATACTATTTCTAATCCTATATTCCTTCCTTCACACCATGAAAGACTATGGTAAAATGTACCCAGAATTATACAGTAATTGAGGGTATCATCAGCCAAAGAAAGGTCATTTTTAGGGCCCCTGAACTGATCTCCTGTATCAGGAAGATGCAGAGGCAGCATTCAGATTTTGCAAGTTATTTATAAATTTCATGGTACTTCAAAGAAAGAGTGACAAAGCCCCCTACTGAAAAAGATTAATTAAACCAACTCTGACAGTTGCTTGGGGGTATTCATTCTACTTGGATTCTTCTGGGTCCATTTTATATACTATGCCTGCCATGGATAAGGGCACAGAGTTGCTGGCTGCTGCCAGCTGGATCAGGCAGTTGGTATTTTAGAGGAACTCAGACGGATGGTAAAGTGAATGCCAATTTTTCCAGGTCAGCAGGCTTCCCTGGGGCTTTTGACAATGGCTTTCTAAGGCCAGAGGGCAGTGTGTTCTCCAAAATATGGTGCCTTAGACATGATTTTCTGCTCCTTTACCCTTGCCTCACCGAGTCCTGTTTCTCTATTGACACATGGGCCAATGATAACGGCTGATGAAAAGGAATGCTAAAAGAGGTGGGGGGAGCAGCACAAGGAGAGGTAACTGTCAGCAAGGACTATATAGTCTGCTGAATTAGGAAACTACCTTACAGCCAGAGACTACCATGTATGTAGACCACAGGAATCTAAAAAGTCTTGGGGCCCCTTTCATATACCTCATTCTGGGCCTATCTTGGTTGATGAGCATTTAGGAACACAGAGGAAGGGTCATTTACCCTAAAGCCTCTATACTTGATGCAATTCAGCCAGATGGTGTTCCCTCTTTCCTGTGGAGGAATGAATCAGTGAGCAGAAACAGCTTGAATGACTGGTAGATCTCAGAATGCAACTCCCTTGTGTCAAGGGAAAGTCACCGACCCCAACATGCATCATTTTTTAAGTTACTCATGACTGTTGTTGCTGACTAGTCATGTCCGACTCTTAGTGACGCCATGGACCATGCTGTCCGAGGGATTTTCCTGGCAAAGATTCCGAAATGATTTGCCATTTTTTTCTCTAGTGGATTAAAGAAAATAGAAGTTAAATGGCTTGCCCAGAGTTACACAGCTAAAAAGCGTCTGAGGCCAAATTTGAATCCAGGACCTCTTGTCTCCAGGCCTGGCTCTCTATCCACTGAGCCATCTAGCTGCCCTTGGTTCTATTTGATTTTTGTGACCAAGATTTAGATCTTGAGATCAGAATAGGACTCGTTCAGTGAATAGAGTGCCAGGCCTGCATTCCAGAAGACTTCAAATCTGGATTCAGACATTTACTGTATATGGCCATGGGCCAGTCACTTAACTTCTGTTTGCCTCAGTTTCTTTTCCAGTAAAATAGGGATAATAGCAGCATCTATCTCCCAGGGTTGTTGTGCAGATCAAATGAGATGGTAACTAAAGTATGTGGCACATAGAAAGTGATACATAAATGCTAGTTATTATTACGATGATGGTGCTTGTTGCCTGAAATTCCTAGAATGGTAAAGGCCAACTCTTTAACTCCACAATGAGAGATTACATTCTAGACTCCTTCATACACTCATTGGTCCAGCCAAGCTGTTATTCTTTTATTTTAATTTATTTAAAAAATTTTTTTAAACCCTTAACTTCTGTGTATTGGCTCCTAGGTGGAAGAGTGGTAAGGGTGGGCAATGGGGGTCAAGTGACTTGCCCAGGGTCACCCAGCTGGGAAGTGTCTGAGGCCAGATTTGAACCCAGGACCTCCTGTCTCTAGGCCTGACTCTCAATCCACTGAGCTACCCAGCTGCCCCCAAGCTGTTATTCTTAACTGTTGCTCATAGATGGCCCATCATCTCTTCTATTGTACCTTCATTGTGGTTGTCCCTGGTACAAAGAATGATCCTAGAACATCCCTCCTCACCTCTGTCTCTAAGAATTCTTACTTTCCTTCCACGCTCACATCAAGGACCACCTTTCACATAAAGCTTTCCCTACCACTTCCCCTTACCTGTATCTATTTTTTTTTTCATTCTTTTAAATACATTTCTTGTTTCCCTAAGGTGAAATTGTAAGTTCATAAGCTTCTCCAGGGCAGGGCCTGTTTATAATTTTATTTTTCAGTCCCCAGTGCCTAACACTGTACTTAGCAGATGTTTATTGAGCTATAGATAAACTATAGCCCACCAATGAAATGCCTGATTTGTATTCACCTCCAGGTATCACTGACTCATGTCTTCAGAGATATTCAACAGGGTTAAAGGGCTTCTTCAGCATCAAGACGAAGGAAGGTCACAAGATATAAAGTATGAGACAGAATGAGGAGAAACTGGGTGGGGGGAGGAGGGGAAGGGAGCAGCTGGGTGGCTCATGGATTGAGAGTCAGGCCTAGAGACGGGAGGTCCTAGGTTCAAATCTGGCCTTAGACACTTCCCAGCTGTGTGACCNTCAATTTTTTTTTAATTCTATGAAATAGGCAAAATAGTATCTATGTTACAGGGTTTTTTTTTATTTTAAACCCTTAACTTCTGTGTATTGACTTATAGGTAGAAGAGCGGTAAGGGTAGGCAATGGGGGTCAAGTGACTTGCCCAGGGTCACACAGCTGGGAAGTGTCTGAGGCCGGATTTGAACCTAGGACCTCCCATCTCTAGGCCTGACTCTCAATCCACTGAGCTACCCAGCTGCCCCTGTCTTTGCTATTTTTAAATGGGACCTCACTGGTCTCTGACCAGGAAAGGCAGAAGGGTAAAGTGGAAAACTAACTGGATTTATACTCTATGAGACTAGAGTTCAAATTTTGGCTCTGACTCATTAGCTATGTGGTCTTTAATAAGTCACTTCCCTCTTGGTTCTCTCCTCTGTAAAACAAGAGGGTTGGACAAGATCCCCAACATTCTTTCCACCTCTGAAAGCCTTGAAGCTTGAAATGTACAATATATATCATAATACAATGCCACAGTGAATGATTAATTGCTTTGCATACAGCATTGCCCTCTTCTAGGGCTCTTTATTTACTGGGCAAATACTCCCTAGAGGGGCAACACACTAATTCACATCCAACTGTGAAGGATTTTTTCAGGCCATCAGAGAGGAAAGACTGGGATAATCTGATAGAGGCTTAAGTGTCGGGGAAATCCCCCAAAGGCTAAAGTGAAGGTCAGAAACCTGGGCTTATTCACCTCTGCATCCATCTAGCACTTAGCAAAGGACCTTGTAAGGAATTCAGTTCAATTCGATTTTACAAACACTTTCTCAGCGTGTAGGTTCAGGGCTGGGTGCCAAGAGAGGATATACAAAGATGAGTTAGGACTTGTCCCTGCCCTCAAGGGCCGTAGTCTAGTGAGAAACTTAAGGCAGAGGCAGTGGGAAGAATGGGAGGGTCCTCTAAAAGCAGGATTCCTAAATTACTATATAGGCACAGAGGATCACTACCAGTTGGAGAACAGGGAAAGCACAACTGAAATTGCTGGGCCTTGAATAATGAGCAAGGTTTTAGCAGGTCAGTTTAGTGGATACGGAGGGAAATCTGTGAGCAAGAGCATTGAGGTGTGATGGACGGGGATTGTTTGAGAAACAAGGCAAAGTCCAGTTTGGCTGACAAATGAGAAATAAACCTTGAAAGGCAGGATTAGACTACAGCAGTGGTTCTCAAACTTCTTGGTTTCAGGACCACTTATACTCTTTTTTTTTTTTTTAAACAGTTAATGCTTTAGTCTCATAATGTAGCTGTGAGGTAATACAGGTTTTATTATTTAGATTTTTTACAAAGAAATTACAACTTAGAAAGGTTGAATGATTTGTCTGGGGGTCACACAATTATTAAGTAACAAAAGCTGGATCTCAAGTCCAGGTCTTCTAATTCTAAGACTATAATGCCACACTGCTTTTCATAAAAAAAAAGGTCTTACAGCTTTTCTCCAAAGAACAAATATCAGACTCTCTGTTTATCTCCTCAGTCCACCTCTATAAGTTCATTTGATATTTTTGTTGTTGTTCAGTCATTTTTCAGTTCCTCATGACTCCATTTTGGATTTTCTTGGCAAAGATACTGGAGTGGTTTGTCATTTCTGTTTCCATCTCATTTTACAGATGAGGAAACCAAAGCCAACAGTGGTTAAATGACTTGCCCAAGGTCTCATAGCTAGTGTCTGAGGCTAGATTTAAATTCAGGAGCCCTCCTGACTCCAGAGTCTCCTAGCTGCCCCTTTGACATAGGCTTTATGATTTTACCACTTATTGGTTATTTTTTCCTCTCTCTCTTTGGAGAAGGAAACAATTGGAAGAGTGAAGAGAATCAGTTTTCTCCTTTGAAAATATTAGTAATAATCACTCCATCCAATGCACATGATGGCAGACTGGTAAAGGACTCTGTCAGGGCCAGCACTGGAAAGTGTCAAAAAGGACCTGAACAAGGATTCACACCTTTCAGAACCATTGTTCAGAGGAGCTCCTTCCCATGAATGAGGAAGCCAGATTCCAGAGCCCAACAGTTGCTGACCTCAAGCAACGGTCCCACAAGTTGACTAATCTGAACTAAAATGGTCCACAGGGCTACAGTGGAGAGAAGCTATAGGAAGATAGAAAACAAGGATGGTTTTTCCTGTTTTCTCCTTTACTAATCCAGATGACAAAGTGTTAGAGAAACCAATGGCCATCTATAAAGGAAAATCTACTTTCTCCCTTTCTCTCTATCCAGTTGTTAGAACTGGAGTGAAAGAAAACAACTTCCTAGTAATGATACAAGAACAGAACAAGCCCTTCTTACCTTCTTAGATATTTCTGGTATTACTCTGTGGGTCAGAATTCTAATCACTTAGAAGCAAGTTACCTTTTCCCTAATACACTGTTACAGGTTGTACCTACTCCTAAACTTAGCCAGCTGTCACATGTCGTTGTCCCTTTGGCCATTCATCCTCATAAATATGTGCCAATGATCATCAAAGTAAGAGAGACAGAAAGAGACAGAGACAAACAGACTGAGACAGAGATAGAGAGAATAGGCTGCTTAGCAATGAACAAATAATTATAAGGCACATATTATATGTAAGGCATAAGCCATATGCTGAAGGGATATAATCTACTCCTGGAAATCCATGATAGCATTATGGTGGAATCTGCAGTATCACAATTTGGTGTCAACCTACTTTTTCCAACCTTCATTTAAAATATTTCTCTCTAACTACACTGAATGACTCATCAGCACCCCCATATATAGTCTATACATTCCCTTTTCTATTAGCTTTTGCTCACTGCTCCTCTACCTAGAATGCACTCAAATACTCTTACTCTCTCCCTCCTGAATTCTTATACACATTTTTAAGTCCAATTCAAATACCACCTCCTCCAGAAAGATTTTCCTGAAAGTCTCTACCCACTTCCATCTCTAGTCATTGGCTTTCAGGTGTAATGTAGTACTCTACACCACTCTTGGGTACCTTTCATTTTTTATGTTGGATTATAGTTACCTGAGTATGTTTTACAGACTCATACTTAGCTATAAGCTTCATGATGACAAGGATTGTGTTTTATTTCATCTTTCTCTTCCAACACCTAAGCCAATGTTCTATAAAGAGTAGATGATAGGAAAATGTTTCTTGAATCACAGCATTTCAGAGTTTTAAGGTACCTGAGAGATGATATAGTCCAGCATACATATGAACATGGAAGCTAGGTGGTACACTTCAGGAAGAGTCATCTTTATAAATTTGGATTTGGCCTCAGACAATGACTGGCCCTGTGACCCTGGGCAAGACACTTAATCCTGTTGGCCTCAGGTCCTCATGTATAAAATGAACTGGAGAAGAAAAGAGCAAACCACTCTAGTATCTTTGACAAGAAAACCCAAAATGGGGTCAAAAAGAGGTGGTGATGACTGAAAAATAACTGAATAATAAAAACATACAAACAGGGAATTTCCCTACAATTAAATAATTTAAAAAATAGATCTGTGTGTAGTTTGGTATGTATTTGTGTATGTATCTAGAATAGCATACTGAACATTCAGTTATATACCACTATATCATTTTCTGATTGTCTCATTCCAATTAATCTTCTTGCTCTATCTAGACTCAACACTCTGTAGGCAAGGACCATGTCATTTCTTTATCTTTTTGTCTTGACATCATCTGGCGTAGGGCCAGACACTTGCAGAAATTCAGTGCTTATTGACTGAATGCATACTATATTATCTGGACAGCTATGCAACTTCTATTTAGCTTCCATTTTCTCTATTGGATGTCATTATTTGCAAAAGGAATTAGATTTGTTTTGCTTATCCTCTGAGAAGAGATGTTAGAGAGAGTAGAATTTATCTCCTTTAAAATCAATTCTTCCACAACCATTTGTGCTATCCAAAATGGTAGATAGCGAATGAGACCCCCGTCCTTCATTGGAGGTCTGTAAGTGGAGACTGTGTGTTCTGTTGTCAGGGAAGTTGCTGAACCTCAGTCCATCACTGGAGGTCTATAAGTGGAGACTGCCTGTTCTGTTATTAGGGAAGTTGCTGAGAAGAATGCCTATTCTTGTACATGATGGACTAGATGACTTCTGAGGTCTTTTCCTATTCTAAGAATCTACGATTCTAAGTAAAAGACCTCTAACTTGAAAAAGCAGAACAAACACAGTTAAGAGGGAAGTGGAGTTCAAGACAGGTGAATAAAAATAGAGCAGCTCCAGGCCAAAATGAATTATATACTAGAGAAGTGAAAGAACTTGAAGGTATGGTCACTGAACCAATGTCAACAATCACTGAGGACATATAGATAGGTCCTGAAAGATTGAAGATGGCCATATGTTTCAATTCTCAATAAAGGGAAAGAAGTATATTTTAGAGATCAAGAATTATGAGTCTGACATCTACGACCAGCAAATTCTGGAAAGGATTTGAAAACAGATGGTTTATGATCATTCAGAAGGGGAAGTGGTGATTACTAGGAACCAGCATGGATTCACTAAGAGAAACATGACAAATTTTATCTCATTTCATTTTTTGGATAGGCTTGCCTGCTATAGACGTCCAGTATCTGGATTTTAGGCAAGATTGCTGATGTAGCCTCTCATGCTTCCAGAGAAGGTAGAGAAATATGTACTGGATGATAAATGCAGTTAGGAGAACTTGTCCTTGTTTGAACAACCATACTCAAAGAATATTAATAGATCAGTGTCAAACTAGAATGATCTCATCTTTGTCAAGGTCTACATCTTTATCACCGACTTAGACAATGACAAATTAAGCATACTTATCAAATTTGTGGCTAATATAAAGATAAGAGGGGTGTCTAACATATGGAATAGCAGGATCAAAACCGAAAGAGATAATGTCTTAAAAAGAGGAAGATGAAATGTAATAGCAATGAATGTAAAATCCTGCATTTAGGTTAAAAAACAACAACAAACAAGAATTGTGTTTAGGAGATCACAATATTGGGATTAACTTCTGTTTGTATACATATGAAAAATACTTGGGGCTTTTAGTTGACACACTATTCAGCCAATAATATGATGTGATTGCCAAAAAAAATCCCAAAACAATGCAACTTCAGGATGTCTAATGTCTAGTTACTAATGTCTAGTAAAAAGGAAGTTAAGAGTTCCAGGATGGTTGGATGACATTTTAAGAGGGTCATCAACAAAAGAGGATCACAAACAAAACCAAAAAAATAGAAGACAGCAAGTGATTGGAAGCACACTGAGTTCATGTCAATTAACTATTTAAAAAGTTGAACTCAATGGTTAATCTGGAAAGGAGAAGACTTGATGGGGACATGACAGATAACTTCAAATATCTGTATGTATGTCATCCTGAAGAAGGATTAGGCTTATTCCATATATAGTTCTAGGAGATAGAAAATTTAAGTCTTCAATGGCTAAAAATTAGTGGGGAGCAGATTCAAGGCTTGATATTTAGAAAATCTTTCTAACGATTGCTATTCAGTCTTTTTTCAGTTGTGACCAACTCTAACCCCATTTCTTGGAGTGGTTTGCCATTTCCTTTTCCCATTCATTTTATAGACAAGGAACCTGAGGCAAACAAGGTAAAGTGACTTGCCCAAGGTCATATAGCTGGTAAGTATCTGAGGCCAGATTTGAATTAAGGAGGATTCTTCCTGACCGGGGCAATATCCAAGGTTTCATCTAGCTGCCTTGTTGATCCTATACTAGCTTATAATTTATGCTATTTTATAACATTTTCTAATTTTTTTTAGCCCAGCTGGACTATAAGCTTCTTAAAGATAGGGATTGGTGTGTGGGTGTGTGTATAATATAGATATAGATATAGATATATAGATATAGATATATAGATATATATATTCCTGATGTTACCCACAGAGCAAAGCACAATGTATGGCAGATGTTCAAGAAATCCTTTTTGATTCAGTAGACTTGGAGCTAGTTATTAGTTTTTCCAATTATAAAAGAGGAACAAATGTAGCTCCATCTCTTGGGCTACCTCATAAGGAAAATGGATGACAAATAACAATCAACTAGATCCTAGCAATTAAAGAATGTTAGAGCTGATAGAGGCTTTATAGTTAATATAAGCCAACCTCCTAATTTTATAAAAAAGTAAAAGTAAAAGAAAGATTCCTATATGTAAAGTGATTGGTTTAAGCTAGTTTGTGTCACCTGTAGTATACAGAATTGGGGGATATAGTTTTTTCTAGCTTTGGCTGAGTTCCAAAATCAGTTGGGCTTTTAGAATCTTGAGGAGAGGGGCAGTTGACTGGATCTTCCGTGGAGGGAGGAAGTCAATGAGCGAGCTCTTAGATTATCTAGCTTCAATATTGAAATTTAGCCTAGCATTAATATATTTACTTAAGAAATTATTATTTTAGATAGACCCTTTATATCTTCCTTTCCTAATACCACCCTGTCTTCCCTCCCTTACCTTAGTGGCTGTGGAGTTTATAAGGAGAGAAATTAGAGAGGAGTTAAATCTGTGAAGAGTTATCTAATTGACAGCATTATTTATAATTTAATCAAATCATTATTTATTCCCTTTAGATAGTCATAGCATTTTGTAAAACTGAGTAAGGCAGCTCCTTGCTCAGATTCTATCTTCACTTCCCTTCCCCCACCTGAGGTTCCTGAGATAACTGATAGGGCTTTCCTTTAATCCACCTTCCTAACAAGCATCCTTCAAACAAATAAACCTTTTGTTTTCAATAGTCCTATTTAGTGTAATTTGTCTGTTAGTTATCAAGAGGGAAGAAGAGGGAAAGAGACAACGTACTCTGGGCTTAGAGGGTGGCTGAGGCATCCATCTTGAAGGAAGGTGTTACTTCAAAATAGGTCCCTTCCTGTGAAATTAACTAAAGCCTGTTTGTTAATTTCAGTCTAGTCTGTTTCCCTCAGCTTGTGTTTAAGTCTAAGTTCCAGTCTGTAAACCTGCTGTGTTAGCCTGTTTAGTTTAACTTCTATCTCCCAAAAAAGATCTCTGTTCCCTTCTGTGTTATACTCCTGACTTCAGTCCTATTATACCCTGAATCTCCTTTAATCCCAGCCTACCTGTAGCCTAATTTATCCATTTACCAAGTCTCCAACATCCTCCTTTCAATTCCCTTATCCCAAACACCTTTCCTCAAATTACCCTCTTAACACACCTTTGCATAAATAATACTATTTCCCATTTCAATAGAACATACTTTTCTTTCTTTCCTTTTCTTAAAAACATTTTTTTTACCTTCTGTCTCAGAACCAGTTCTAATACAGAAGAATGGCAAGGGCTAAGCAACTGAGGTTAGGTGACCTGCCCAGGGTCTTTCAGCAAGAAAGTATCTGAGGCCAGACTTGAACCCAGGTCCTCTGAATTCCAGGCCTGGCACTCTATCCACACTGTGCTACCCAGCTGTCCTTGTCTCTTTCAATGTATTTTCTCATGGATCACATTACTTAATCTTCAGGATAGTATCAAAGTACACATTAGATAAATATTATTGCTATTTTTCAGATGGGAAAAATAAGATGAAAACTAGTAAGGGACTTGTCCAAGGTCCCACACCAAATCGGTGGTAGAGTAAAATCTTGCCCAGATCTCCTGGATCTTGGACCATCATGCTTCTCCACATATAGAAAACAACTCCTAACAGAAGTTGGGACTCTAGTGTCTAAGAGAAAAAAGTATGTCTACTATGGCAAATTCAAAGGACTCCAGATCTAGAGGGGGAAGCTTCGGGAGATTCAATCCCCTTGTGATACAGATGAGGAAACTGAGGCTCCAAGTAAGGTCTTATAGGTAGTAAGCAAGAGAAAGGATTTGAACCCAGAGCCTTTGATGCCATGGTCAATATTTCTACTGCCTCCTAGCTCCTTCCTCATAGATGGCTTTACTGATTGAGAGAAATGTCCTATGAAAATAATACTATGAGACACCTTTGCTGCTGTCAAATCCATTCAAAGCTTTGTCCTTTCAGGTCTTTACAAGACAAGAGGGTTCAAGAATCCAACCTTTCTGGAGATATTTCCAAGTGAGAATTTACCACTGAAATATATTAAAATAAACTGTTTCACCCTGCTACCAGATCCTGGGATTTCAGTCAAGTTTCCATGGGTTCTTTTGTCTTCATGGTTGCTGTGTGCTGAGTGATGTCTCTTTAATTCACTAGTCTCTGAGTTTACAGAGAAGCTACTTATCTTCTGTAGAGAGATCTCCCTTTGACTGGTCTGAGTAAGTATGGGTATGGGTGTCTGGGTGCGGGCAAGGGCGCTTTCTTTTATTTTTAAATTAGATTTACCTGACTATCCCTCCCCACTTCCACTCCTCCCCCACCCCAACACAGCACATTGACACACAGATCTCTCCCTCATCTAACTCCTACATCCTTCATTGCCTACACTCTGAACTTCCCCTGGGGTACTGTAAATGGAACAATTGCCAAGACTCCATATTGACGGCATTGACTCAGGGAGGCAGCCTACAGAGGGGTGGAGGAGAGAATTCTCCCACCTGGTACTAAAAAAAAAAAACACCTTAAGGTACAAAAAGTGGCATGATATTGTGAGAAAAGCACTCACCTGGGTTCAAATTTCAACTACACTTAGGAGCTTTGTGATTTTAGAAAAGTCATTTACCTTCTCTAAGTCTCGGTTTTCCCAACTATAAAATGGTGAAGCTAAGATAAGCCCTTTTTAGTTCATTGGGCTGTTTGGAAGAGAGTGTTGTGTAAACCTTTATATATGATAAGACATCTTCTTGGCTCATAAGGACCTAAAATAGATTATGGGAGGGAAGAAACATCTGAAAATACCTTGAAACAAAATAAAACTTAATTAGCATAGGAGAGAGGGACAAAATGCCATGAGAAATTTGTTCAGAATTCCTATCCTCAGGATGGCCAAGTGGTGGGACTGCCCCACATTCTCTCTTTGGAAGTTCTGGATGCCCACATTATCCTGATATCTACCTTATATGATATTGAGAGGAGTGGGAGAGAATAAAATCTGTGTGGGGTGTATCCTAGGAGGGCTTTAAACCTTTGTGTGCCCTTTGGAGCAGTCTTGCTGGTACCACTCATTTGGCTCTCAAATAGCTTCAAGTCTGTCATTTCTTTCTGGGCTTGGTCTTCTCCGCAAGCTTTTCAAGGGCAAAGGCATGTCCCAGGCAAATCTGTCTCCCCTGCCAGTACCTGCTGTCGTGACTTACAAATGGTAAGAGCTCTCTACACGCTTGTTGACTGACTGACCGAAGATGGCACAACCTAACGAGGTCAGAATCTGGGTACAGGGGTGACCACTGTACACAGGGAGAGGCTGTCCCTTGTAGCTGGCAACACTATCACTCCCAGAGCTTTGCATCATCTGTGGCTCTGCCTGGGGGGATGACCTACATTTGCTATCATCCTCAGATCTCTGGGCATCAATCTAGAGCAATTTATTTCATTATCTGCTCCATTCTGTCAGACTCACTGAGGGAGAAGAATTCATGGGCTCCCTGCCAGTGACTCTGGGTGACAGTCCAGGGTCAAATTTTATGAAGTCACAGAAACTTTTCTCTTTTTTCTCAAAACACACACACACACACACACACACACACACACACACACACACACACACACACGTAAATACTTATATAGCTATATATATGTATGTGTGTATGTCTATAATTCTATAGACCTTTGATTAAGCATTAAAGTGGTACTATTTGCTTTCTGGCCAGTTCTTGACTGTAATTGGGAATAAATTCATGGCTGTAGGGTGAAGAAAACTTCACTTAGAGATGGAAGAAGATAAAGCAACTGGATTCAAGATCATATAATAAGAAATAAAAACTTACACTGTTAAAAATTGCAGTAATTTCTTAGGCAACCCCTCCCCCCTCCAAAAAAACCATATACTATACATTATCTCACAGATTCCCCAGCAAGCTCCTGAGGCCCTCTGGAGTACTAGAATACAATCCAAAAGGCTCTCCTCTAGGCCATTAGGAATCAGAATTCTAGGCCTTTGGAAATGAAGTCTGTGCATCTGCAATAAACCACTTAACTCCAACTCTAAATCCTTTGTGTGAAGGTAGAGCACGCCACATCCTCGTGAAGGGCATTCCCAGAGTAACAGTGGGCACACCCAGAGGGTTTTTTCAGCCCTTACCTAGAGAGCAGGAAACTCTCCTCCTATGAAAGCAAGTCACCTTGTACTTATCCCTAGGTGGAACTGACCTTCTCTGTAGACTTTCATTGGCTCATCATTCCTCTGAGGCTGGCTGCCCCTCACTTCTGGGTCACCTCCCTCTGCAGCCAGCTGGTGTGTACCAAGGGATATTCAACTAATCTCCATGTTAGCCTAAGCCAGGAATGATTTGGAAGGCAAATATGCTAGGTTAAAAGACATCACAGCATTGGAGGAACTGGGAAGTTATATAGGGCATAACCACTGTCTCTCCATTAACCATTAGCCAAATTGACTACTTAATATTTTGGAGTAACTCTTTAAATACTATCAAGCTCAGAGGGAACCTTGGAGGACTCTGGGTGTTTAAATACAGTCCAGTGGCTGTGGATTCAGATAATTTGTTTTCATTTCTTAAATAAAATTTTTTTCCAATAAAACTGCATTTATATCACCTACATTCTTTTCAAAGTGAAGTTACCAGATACGTTCAGAGCACTTTGAACAGAACTGGAAAAAGTCACAATTGTACTGACCAATATATCATACATTCACGTTACTCAGCTTTGACTAGGTCCTCACTGAAGCAAGGTGATTCTTTTGCTTTTCCTTAATGGATTCCTTACTGCACTTCCTACAAAAACTTCTCCCAACCTCTTTTTCTCCTCAAGTGTCTCACATGTCCCCCTCCTCTCCCATTTCTTAGCTGAGAACCTTGGCTCTTCCTTTCCTAAGAAAACTGAGTCCATTTGACCTCTTCCCTCATTCTCTTTATCTCAAAATTCCTCCATATCCTCCCCTATGCTCTCCTTCTTTTCCCCAATCTCTGAAATGACCCTTCTTCTTGTCAAGGCCAATCCCGCACATGTGCCCTTGATTCCATTCCTTCCCTTGGCTTTTTGCAATTTCAGTCATTTCCTCTCTCTTGCTAATCTTCAACTTCTCCTTATATTTACTGGTTCCTTTCCCACTGCCTTTGAACATGCCAAAGTCTCCCCCATCCTTAAAAATATTTACTAGACCTGCCATCTGCTCAAGTTATTGTCCTACAGTTCTTCTCACTTTCTCAGCCAAACTCTAAGAAAAAGCTGTCCTCTACATGTCACTCACTCTTCAACACTGCTGTCAAGCTTCTGACTTCATCACTGTAATGAAACTGCTCTTTCCAAAGTTAAAAGATAATTTCTACTTGCCAAAATCTCATGGTCTTTTTTCAGTCCTCACTTTTTCAATCTAGTTGTCTCCTATGACACTATTAGCATATCTTTCCTCCTGGATAGTCTCTTTACTTGGGCTTTCTTGATCTTATTTTCCCATCCCCCCCTCCCCCTTGCCTAACTGTTCCTTCTCAATGTCTTTTGATGGATCGAATCAGACCCTTTAATAATGGGATGGTTCCTCAGGTTTTGTCCTAAGGCCTCTCTTCTTCCTCCTGACACACTCTCAGTGATCTCATGCACTTCTATAGGATCACCAATGACCATCTCTATGTCTGATGACTCCTAGATCTATATGTCTAGCCTTAAGCTTCAGTCTTTCATCACCAATTGCCTCTTGGCCATTTCAAACTGGATTTCCTGGAGTCATCTCAAACTCAACAGGACCAAAATGGAACTCATAGTCTTCCCCCCTGACCCTAACCCACTCTTTCTTTCAAATTTCCTTATTTCAGCTTGGTAATCTGGCACCGTTCTTGATGCTTTTATCAAGTTTTATCCTTCAATATCCAAATCTTGCCATTTATACCTTCACCAATTCCCTTCTCTCCATTAACACGGCTACCACCTTAGGCCAAGAACTCATCCCTTACTGCTTTTTAAAAAATTTTAAATAAACCCTTATTTTCTGCTTTAGTAACAACTCTAAGACAGAAGGGCAAGGGCTAGGCAATCAGAGTTAAGTGACTTTCCCATAATCATAAAGCTAGGAAGCATCTGATGCCTGTATTGGGAGAGCTTTTTAGACACCAGTCCCTCTCTCTGTGGACAGGGTGGTGCAAACAGGCAGGTGAGCTGCTGTCCCTTGGCTGCCACCTAATGACTCATCCAGACTTGAAAAAGATAGGATGCTTTACTGGATATTTTATCCTGAAAATGTAGCACCTCTAGTGCTCCTCTGCTCCTCCCACCAAAGAACCAAAGAACTAATGAGAAACAATCTGCCCTAGGGCTTATGGTCTTATGAATTCATCTATAGCAAGGAAGTGTAGGGTGAATGGGGAGATTCTTATCTCATCTTTGCCACGGATCTGCTGTGTGACCTTGGATAAGTCACATCCTCTCTGGGTCTCAGTTCCTTCCTCCATGAAATGAGAGGGCCTAGCTAGATGATCTCTGAGGTCCTGTCCAGTGCTGATGTTCTAGGATTCTATTCTATTTTAGGATTCTGTTCTATAACAGAGAGCCAGTTGCATTTTCACCAAAGTTCTTGAGTTTGTTTCAATTCCCAGTTTTCTTTTCTCTCTAGTTATTCTTGGGTCATGGACTTTACTACTACCTGGTTTTAGAGTATCAGGAAGGCACACAACACAGTCAGTACAATCAGCACTACAATGACATGATGTTTCAGAGTTTTATTTGCATAATTTTCCCATTTCTCTCTACTTTTCTTTCCTTTCCTTTCCTTTCCTTTCCTTTCCTTTCCTTTCCTTTCCTTTCCTTTCCTTTCCTTTCCTTTCCTTTCCTTTCCTTTCCTTTTCTTTTCTTTTCTTTTCAAACCCTTACCTTCCATCTCGGAGCCAATATTGTGCATTGGCTCCAAGGCAGAAGAGTGGTAAGGGTAGGCAATGGGGGTCAAGTGACTTGCCCAGGGTCACCCAGCTGGGAAGTGTCTGAGGCCAGATTTGAACCTAGGACCTCCCGTCTCTAGGCTTGGCTCTCACTCCACTGAGCCACCCAGCTGCCCCCTTCTACTTGACTTTTAAAATCTTTTTTAAGTGGAAAGTGATAAGTAGAATTTTTAAAGCAGTAGTGTCTTGGTTCTCCATGGATTCTACCACCCCAATTCTCCAGATTTAAGATAAATTCTGATTAAGAACCTTCTTATGAAGGCCTTGTCCAGGTCATTTAATGAGACTGAGAGGTCAGAGCCTCAGCAGGTCCTGAGAAAGGGAGCTACTTAATACTTTTTATTTAGAGTCCTATGAATTGAGTATTGAGATCACTGGGCAGCATGTCACAACTGATAGAATCAGGAAAGCCTGGATCCTGCCTCTGACTCATACTGACTGTGTGAGACACTGGGCAAGACCATTAATATCTCATTGCCTCAAGCAACTTGCTAGCACAATAAACTGAATAAGAGATGCCTATCTACATTGTTGGGAGAATTCTTTCATTCTTCACAAATGAAAGTACAGGCACAGAGCAAAAAAAGGCTTAAGGACAGTGAGAAGTTATTACAGTAGAAGACTGGGCAGAAATTACATTGACCTTGAGGGCATTCCTATCGGAGTCAGGTAGGCACCTTTCCATTTTCTGGAGCCCTGAAAAACCACTTTCTTTGCAGTGGATGAGTGGGTTTGCCTCTTTGATCCTCAGGAAGGATCTTTAGTAAATAAAATTGTAAGGTGTCACCTTACCCCTGGAGAAAATTCAATATATAGTAATACCAGAGATCAATTATGCATTCAGAAGCCTCTTAGAAAATAAATGGGGGGCAGCTGGATAGCTCAGTGGAGTGAGAGTCAGGCCTAGAAACAAGAGGTCCTAGGTTCAAACCCGGCCTCAGCCACTTCCCAGCTGTGTGACCCTGGGCAAGTCATTTGACCCCCATTGCCCACCCTTACCAATCTTCCACCTATGAGACAATACACCGAAGTACAAGGGTTTAAAAAAAAAAAAGAAAATAAATGCATGGAAAGCCAGGCCTAGAGATGGGAGGTGCTAGGTTCAAATCTGGCCTCAGACACACTCCTTAGCTGTGTGACCCTGGGCAAGTCACTTAACCCCCATTGCCTAGCCCTTACTATTCTTCTGCCTTGGAACCAATACATAGCATTGATTCTAAGGCAGAGGGTAAGGGTTTAACCAGAAAAGAAGAGAAGAAAAGAGAAAAGAAAAGAAAAGAAAAGAAAAGAAAAGAAAAGAAAAGAAAAGAAAAGAAAAGAAAAGAAAAGAAAAGAAAAGAAAAGAAAAATGCACAAGGGATAGAGTCAGGCCTGGAGATGGGAGATACTGGCTTCAAATATAAACTCAGATACTTCTTAACTATGTGACTCTAGACAAGTTACTTAACCTCATTTGCCTAGCCCTTGCTCTTTTATCCTAGAGTTGTTACTAGGACAGAAAAGATTTTTTTAAAAAAAAAGAGATAAATGCAGAAAGAAATGATAAGTATGTAGAAAAATAAAACCCAGGGAAGTGCTGGATGAATTAATGCAGAATGAAATAAGCAGGACCAAAATACATAAATTTCACTCCTCCAATAGCTTAACAAGCTCCAGGAGGATTTAAATAGTAGCTAAGCCTGACAACAAAACAAAATGCTCCAGGCCAGGTGAGGAAGTAGCAATGGAGAAGATCCTGGTCCCTGAAAAGGAATTACAGATAAGTGGAAAAGAGAGGCTTACTCTCTCTTCCACTGCCCATCAGTGATGGGGTCTAAGATCAGAGCCATGTGCTTAGAAGCCATACCATACCATTCATCAGTGGGTGGTTCAGTTAGAGAATTTCCACAATTGGGGGAGCAGAGGCACCTATTCTTTAGCTAGACATGAATACAGAGAGGCAGCCAACTGAGGTCACGAGCAGCTTAAAGACTTAAAACTCTGGCAGAAAAGAACAGAGCTGGCTTTAGATTCCAGAGAGAGCTGGCCCTGATCATTGAGCTGTGGAGAGAAGCAGACCTTGGGATCCCAGTTAAATGACTTAACTAGCAGAGACACTAAGCCTCAGGTATATGTGTAAGGTGGGGGAATGTAGCTTTGTGAGGAAAGGATGGAAGTGCTGCAATTATAGCACTGTGAGATGTCTTGGTCACCACCCATCAATGCCTCAGGGTACATCTGAACTCAGGTTTCTTGACTCCATACCATTTTTTGGCACTATCTACTGTGCCTCCTAGATGCCTCAAACAATGATTACAACAATGTGAAAGTTAAAAGCTGCTAAAAAAAAATCTACTGTCTCTGGGTGTCCCCTCAACACCTAACCCTCACTGTTCTCACCTCACCATCTCAAGAGACTGAGCTACCAGGAGAAACAAAATCCTGGTAGCCTTATGATAGGAAAGCAAGTGAACAGAGGACAAAGAAAACGCAAAATTAAGTCTTTCCTACCTCCGGTCGTTCCTTCTCCGTCGGAATAATTTCTTAGTATGTGCAATCTCTGCTTCATGGGGCATTGGATGATAACCCTGTATTGGGAGGAAAAGCATTCATCATCAGTAATTCCAAAAATGAGAAGCTCTCTCATGTGCAAAATCAAATTCTCGTGGGTTAAACTATATTATTATGAACAATAAACAACCACAGTAATAACTAGCATTTGTATGACAACCATATCTGATCAATAATAATGTAAATAACAACAATAATGGTAATAAAAATATGGATTAGGCAATCTATGTAGATTGTTAGGAAATTTTAGAAACTATGTAACATATCACTGCCAGATATAAAAATTCAGCACTTATAGAACACCTAAAAAGATATGATTTGGTGACTAGAATTATACATAAGATGCTCACTATTTTTCATGGACCAACTGAGAAATCCTCATGCTACAAATATTGTTGTTGTTTGTTCATTCCTTTGTGTCCAACTTTTTTGTGACCCTGTAGATACCCTAGCACAATAATACTGACCACGTGGTCCACCATTTTTCTCTGGTAGGTTAAATGACTTATCCAGGGTCACAAAGCTAGTAAATGTCTGAGATAAGATTCAAACTCAGGCCTTCCTGACTTCTGGACTGGGGCTCTATCCAATAAGTAACATAGCTGTCTCAAATACAAGCTTCAAATATCCTACAGAATAAAACCAAACCACTGTTACAGACCAAACCATTGCATATAAGCATTCAGATATAAGATGGAACCATAAAAACTTTAAAATGATCTTTTACTAAATGTCAGCATATCAAATCTGTATAATTTCAAGATATGTGCAGAAACTTAAAAAATATAGAAATCTAGTGAGGGAGAAACAGATCTTGTGGGAATAGGATGAGTTATCTATGATTTTGACTGTCCTGTCTGCTACTGGAGTTAGAACAAGAATTCCTGTAGCAAGTTTACAAAAGATGAAGTAATATCTGAACACTTCTGTTCAACTATTAACAAAAAAAATCCTCAAATGCCACAGAAGTCTCTTCACCCTGGACATTCACTCTGCGCCTGGATATCTTACACTGGAAGTACGCTTTGCCCCTTTAGCCCTTCCTCTAATTGACTGGTTCCTCCCAGACCCTTTATTTTAGGGAAAATGCTCAGACCAGCCATGCCTTAATTCTTCTTCAGGCTCCACTCCCAACTCTGGATTTTTTCTATCATGTCATGAAGGTCTTTTCACCCTGAAAGTGTGCTCTATCCTTAGATTTCTCACACTAGAAATATTTCCTGCCTCTAGGGCCCTTTCAGAATCTCTGTTTAAAGGAAAACACCCAGGCCAGCCATATATTCATTCCTCTTCAAACTCTACTCTTGACTTTCTGAACTTTCCCTACAATGACCCTTATCCTAGTACTGTTCCTTTTTCTCCACATCTTTTAGTTTTCTTTGCTGCATTGTTTTCTCCTGTTAAAATGTAAGTAAGGTCTTTGTGGGAAGGAACTGTCTTTCTTTCTGCTTGTATTAGTATTCCCGGAACTTTGCAGAGTGCCTGGCTCATAATATACCATGAATAAATCCTTATTGACTTGACCTAGGAGGAATCCCTTACCTTGGCAATCTGGGGGTGCCTATGGGCAGACCTCATCTCAAAATAAGGTTTTAGATACATTAAATGAAACACATAGGGTTACAAAGTTATTTGGATACATCCTTATCCAAAAATGTTTTTTAAAAAAATGTTTATGGACTCCATGTTAAGAACCCCTGCCTTGGAATATTAAATATAAAAAAGAATAATAGAAATAGAGTGACTTGTTGCAGGACCATTTTTATTCTAAACCCCATTGAAAAAGAACAAGATGATGATGATGATGATGGCAATGGTGATGGTGATGATGTTTTACTCCACAAAATCCTACTCCAATACATCGCTGTGTGAGGGAGGTGACTCCTTGTTCTTAGAAGCTAGGTGAGCTGAGTGTAATTTCTGGAAGTTCTACCATTCTGGAAAGTCTTTCAATACAGACTTACTCACAGATTTAAACTGCTTTCCAAAGATCAGCCTAGGCAAGAATGGAGAAGCTGTTCAGCAGCTTTAGGGGAGAAGCTAGGTGATGAGATTTTTGGTTGCAATTCACAAAATAAATAAAAAGTTTAAAATGGCCCTTGGACCTTTATGGGTCCCTAATGTTTTCATTGAGGCAGTTAGGTGGTGCAGTGGATAGAGTGCCAGGCCTAGAGTCAGGAATGCCTGAGTTCAAATCTAGCCTCAGACACTTACTAGCTTTGTGGCCCTGAGTATATCACTTAGCTTGCTTGGTTTCCTCATCTGAAAAATGAGCTGGAGAAGGAAATGGCTAACCACTCCAGTGTCTTTGCTAAGAAAACCCCAAAAAGGGTCACAAAAAGTTAGACATGACTGAAATGATTGAGGAATAACAATGCTTTCACCGTGACATTAGTACAGTAGCCAAAAAAAAAAAAAAAAAAAAAAAAGGCCAAGCTTTGCTAAGAATTACACAGTTCTTAAACCATCTTTAAACATTCATTAACTGTAATTACTCTAAATGTGAGCCTTTAGTCCAATAGCCAATGAATTGGCAATGTTATAAGAATAGACACCCTAGACACATAGTTTCAGAGGAGAACGCGTTCGCAGAAATACAAGACTGCACGCACACAGATGTGGAGAGATAATTTCAGATCTAGAGACCGAATTTTCACTAATCTTCTACAAGGATCCAAGTGCACCTGGGACCTAGTGTTAAGTGGAAATGCAGAAGTAACAAGAGAGGGGGAAAAAAGGTTTTAACAAGGGAAGTTAAGGAGAAGAGACAGAGGTGCCCAGCCTTACTAAGTTATGCATCCCACATTACATTTGTGCCTCCAAAGGAGAAGAAAGATCAACCAAGTAGACACACAAAAAAATTGATCTCAAAGCATAAGTGAAAAGACTATCATGATAATCAGTCAATCAATATTTATTAAGTTACCTACTATGTCCCAGGCATTGTGTGAAATGCTCAGGATACAAAACGAAGTAAAAGACAGTTCCTACCTCCAAGGAACTTACAATCTGATGAAGATGACAACATATAAATATAAACAAAGCAAGCTATATACAGGAAAAATAGGGCATAATTAACAGAGTAAAGGCACTAGAATGAATAGGATTTGGGGAAGGCTTCCAGTAAAAGATAGACTTTCCACTTATGTGGTAACATCTGATGTACTGAAGGAGAAGGTAGAAAAAAAATCTGCGAACAATTTTACAAGATCTTCCAAATCAAGTCAATAGATACTTTGATTCTCAGTAACTCCACTGTGAAGAATGACACAAAAAAAATTACTTTGGAGAATATAGTTCAAGTTATAAAAAATAAATGAACAAGAAATGTTGACTATTCTGAAACCTTTGCCTCTATATCATGAATGCTTTAGACACAGACATAGACAAGCACTGAACGAAGTTATAAAAATGAAATTGATTATGTTTTAGTGGGTAGAAATGACTAGTTATTGATTTGACAGTCCTATCAGAAACAACAGTTTATGTATAGTCACATCATCATCTAGTTAAAACAAATATAAAATCAGACAAAAGGCTAAAGGTGAAAACAATTATAGTGATTTCAACCTGACCTATTCAAATAAGACATCAATGCCAAAAAAAGGGGAAATGGAAAAAGGCAAAGATATTAATCTTGATTATCGCCATTTCCTGCACAAGTTTAATGAATAATAAATAGTTGCCACAATGAGGAGGCCAAAAGAGCCCAGAAACTGTCTTAGCCAGAAAATACTTAATTTTCTTGCCAAGAGAGGGAAACAACAGCCAAGGGCAACACTGGTTCAGAATACAAACATTTGCAAAACACTACATAGGAGAATGAAGGAAGATTACAAACAGTATGGGCTTAAAAATAAGAAGTAGAAGTGACAAGAAAATATTCCCTACAAAAAGTTTATAGTGAGAATTACTGAGGGATAATACCTCAAGAGCATTTGGCAGAAGGACAGTGAAAAAGGGGAAAATGGAACAAATCTGACCATATTTCTAAAATGTGACTTTAGTAACAGAGCAACTACCATATTTGAATCCTTGTACTTCAGTCTACAATGAAATAAAAATGGTACAGGAACACGCACAAACTATGTATTGTATCTACTTATATTTGTATGTGATATTTGCCTCAAGAGAACACAGGAAGGGATTCTTTCATTTCTATCTTTGTGCCCTTGGTGTCTGGCACATTAGAGGTATTTAACAAATTCTTGCTGATTCACCTACTCATCTGCAAATTTTCTAGGGAGTATCTGCCAAAATATTGAGGGACTTTCACTGATTCTTTTAATATTTAACTGATACTAAGTCAATTGGCTATCTATTCTCATTTTTTATTACATTCTCATTTATATACTCTTATTATATTCTCAATACAGCCTCATTCTTATTACATAAGAAGACCACCTCTCTGGGCAGCTAGATGGTTCAGGAGATTGAGAGCCAGGTCTAGAGATGAGAGCTCTTGGGCTTATATCTGGCCTTAGACACTTCCTTGCTGTGTGACCCTGGGCAAGTCACTTAACATCCTTTGACTATTCCTTACTGTTCTCCTGCCTTGGAACCAATGCACAGTGTTGATTCTAAGATGGAAGGTAAGGGTTTAAGAAAAAAATAGGACAACCTCCTTTTCTAATCATTCATGTATTCAATATCATGTTTCATGTTATTATTTATGCATATATCATTATTTATAAAACAGAGCAGCCTACTTAGTCTCACTCCATAGTTTTCTATTTCTCTGGGGCCACCTATAGTTATGATTCTTCTGAGATCATGATGTTTCTTGGTTCAGAGCTATCACATAAGGCAACAATAGAAAAAGATGATTTGGGTACAAATCACACTGAGATGAACTCTGGAAGCCCAATTGGGTTCAGCCTTCTATTAATAGGTTTGGGTCCATATTGACCAATGTTTTCTCAAATGCTTAAATCAATACTTTTTCTAGTTTTACTCTCTCCCAACCCTAGTTCAGCTTCCAGGTTTTAAGGTGGAAGAAACTGGTATTCCAATCTCTAGAGTTTGTTCATACCTGCCTAAAAAATTTTTCTCCTCTCACTGAAATTTGTTCATTCTTCCTCCTCCATGAAGCCTTTTTGAATTACTCAAGGACACATTTTGATCATTTGCCTTCTCGAAATTCCATAACACTGTCTACTACCTTCATATGCTGTTCTATATAATCTCTTGCCCATTTTAAGTCTTGCTGTCCCAATTAGACTGTAGGCATCCAAGAAATAGGCCTTGTCACACTTCTAAATCCTCACAGTTCTTAGCTCATTGCAAGACTATGATTAGGGGTTCAATGACTATCTTCTGTCTGAATTTGCTTGGTGGCATGTGGCTGGTGTTGAGCACTGATCAGAGCAGGAGAGTTCTGGAGAAGGCTTTTTCTAATTTAAGACAGGAAAGGGGATAGAAATAAAGGGAATAATCAGAGCCACATTCTCCATGAAACTTTCCCTGATCTTCCTAGCTGCTGGTGGTCTCTCCTTGCCCATGTTTTTCTCGATGATCTTGTCTGATCTCTCCCTTGCTTACACTATGTCTTACACTTCTCTCTCTCTCTCTCTCTCTCTCTCTCTCTCTCTCTCTCTCTCTCTCTCTCTCTGCGCGTGTGCGCGCTGCATTCCCCCCAGTAGTAAACAAACTTCAGGAGAACAGTGAAGGTTTCCTTTGTGACCTTATATTCCAGCACCTTGCATCTAGTAGGCACTTCACAGATGACTAATGAGTTGAAAACGAAAGAGTCCTGGACACTTAGATCACACTCACTTATTCCCCAACCTAGCTTAGATCACACTCACTTATTCCCCAACCTAGCCTCATTTTTCCTCATTTAGGGACTCCCTCAGATGGTAATGAGACATTTGCATTTGGGATCCTAAGAGAGAGAATCTGCCATATTTACATTTTCTGTATGGAGGAAGGGGTGGTACAAGTCCCAGGAATGGAGTTAGCAAGTCTACTTTAAAATTCTTGGCTCTACCATTCACCTTGGGCAAGTCACTTTTTCTTAAGCTTATGTGTCCTCATCTGTTAAATGAAATGATCTCTTAGGTCCCCACTAGCTCTCAGTACTATGATCTGGACCAAACTGGGGAATCTGCCCAGACTACTCTGGTCAAAGAACTCAGGGCCACAGAGAATTGTTTAGAGTTGGAGGAGTTTTTAGAAATCACCAGCCTCTCCTCCCATTTCCACAATCTATTTTACTGATATCAAATTGTCATCTCCCACTTAGCCTCTTTGCAGTTGAAAGAGTGATTCACAAATATAGGAATGCAGAACTAGATGAATCCACCTCTTCCTGTTCTCTCTACTCTGGGTTGATGGTTGAAACTTCAGTATTTATCCTTTACCTCCCACTCGCTTACATCTCATACTCAACCAATTGTCAAATATGGTCATGTTTAACTGCAAAACATCTCCTGCATCTGACCCCTTCTCTCCACCCCCCTCATCACATGTTGGCTGGAGCATTGCAAGAGTTTTCTAATTGGTCTCCCTGCCTCAAGTGTTTCCTCACTCCAATCCATCCTCCACACAGTTAACAAAGTGGTTTTCTCTAAAGCTTGGGGCTGACCATGTCACTCCCTTACTCAATAAACTCCAATGGTTCCCTTTTAATTCTAAGATGAAATATAAACTCTGTTTGACATTTAAGTCTTTCATACCTTAGGTATATCTTACCTTTCCATGCTTATTAGACTATATTCTCCTTCATGCACACTACGGTCTAGTCAAACTAGCCTTCTTATGGTTTCTCATATGTGGCACTCCATCTCCAATCTCCTTTAGCAAAGGCTGTTCCCCATTCCTAAAATACATTCTCTACCAACTTTTCACTTAGAATTCCTTGTTTCCTGCAAAGCTCAATTTTGTACACAACGCCTTTAATGATTACAGATTCTAGTGCATTCTCTTTCAAATTAGATTGTATCTATTTTGTGTGTGTGTGTGTGTGTGTGTGTGTGTGTGCTCTGTGTGTATGCATTCTCAAAAATATCAGAGTTCCTTTGTGAGTGTTTGTGTTTTTATTTGGGGCTGGAGATGTATCCTGGATACTTTCACTAGTTAGTTGTTGGTAGTCAGTCATGAAATCTGACCTCATATATACTGACATGTATAAAAACACAGTTTTTAGAGAGACAACCAAGGAAAATGTAGTGTCCTAACATTAACAGATGCAAAAATTAGGACTTCCTATTGTCATAGGTCATCAGTGGGGGCTCTACAGAGTTAGGTTCATCCTGGTCATCTACACTGGGGGTATCTGGTAGATATTTTCACTTCCTTCTATCCTGACCCCTTATGTCTTTAGAAAGGAAGGACCAGGTTACTCAGCTTACATTACTAAAGGAAGGAGAAAGTAGAGGTAAAATTGAATGTCAGGATCCTCTTCTGGAATTTCTTAGGGCATTATAAGCAAGATAACATGGCACCATGGAAAAACTGGACTTGAGTTCAAATCCTACCTTGGACACTTACTACTTGTGTACTCCTGGCAGATAAATGAATCTTTCCTGGGAAGAAATAGTTCCTAAAATCCCACCCAGCCCTAGATCCTATAACTCATTAATAAACCAGTGGAGTAACGGGATCCTAAACTTAGCCATGCTGAACTTGGACCTTGATGATTCCACAGAGAGAATAACAACTTAAAATTATTCTTGAAAAACCTACGTGCACAGCTTTGCTTCAACAATTCGGTCAACAATGTGTGTATAGTTGACTTTGGGGCAACCACAATGGACCCCTGGGGCTCCTGGCAGTGTGGTCTGTATAATTGTCTTGAAAGGATATTATTTGTTTTCCTTTTTGAAAAAAGAGGAAAAAAATGGAAAAAAACACTAAATCTTCATCCTGTTCTTCCTCCCCCAACTCCTGGCCCTCCCTAATGCTACCCCCCTTCCAACCCCCAGATCTCCTCTAAGTCCATTCACTTCAGGAACACGCTGGGTGTGCCCTAAGTAGACAATGGGCAGGAAACTGCACTTTGTCCCCACATTGCATTGGGCTGCCTGCCCAAGCTTTAGGTCTTCTCCATGATGCTTGGATGGTCAGAAAGCCTACCCAGGACTTTGGAAATCACCTCTTAGCCTGCTGGATGCCTTCATTCCAGCCCCCCAACCCCTGATCCCTGTCACATCTTCTCCTCACCCATACCTTGGCCAAACACACAGACAGCCCCACGTACAGAGACACCCAGGACAGGGGAGATAGGAGAATGGGGAGGGGGGTATCTAGAAGGGTTTCAGGGACAGCCCTAGGACCCCATCATGCTGGTGGTGCATGGGAAGCAGCTGAGCTACCCAGGATACTTAATGAAGTACCTAGCTGGCGTCTGCATGGAGTGGGGCATCCCCAGGAGAGGAAGGAATAGTGACTTATGGAGGAGTCAAAGAGCCCCATTTAGCTTAGCTAGGTTGGACTGGAAACATTTTGTACCCTGTTCCCCTTTGGCAGGAAGCTGTGTGCCCCAGGTGGCCAGAGCTTGACCCACAGCTGGGGAAATCCTAGCATGGCTCCTCACGCATCCTTGGCTTTTGCAGGAGAGTTACCCACTTCCACACCCAGCACACTCACGGGTCTGGGAATGATTCTGTCTGACTCACTGGTACCAGGGCAAAAGGGGCTCGAGACCGAACGCTGAATTTTAAAGAGGATCTGGAAATAAGAGCAAAGAGGGGAGCGGCACGAGTTTCATGCCATTCCCATTCGTGCAAATAACAAAACAGAATGGTTTGCACTGCTTTCCCTGTGGGCATTTGGGAAGGAGGATCATCTACATGTAGTTATAACTGAAGAAGGAAGTGGGATGGTTACATGCCATCCTCTGAGGAGGAATAATGGCAAGGAAAAGTAGGAACACTGGATATTAGCACTGTGAGCAGTACGATACAATGGAAAAAGCCCTGGCTGTGGAGTCAAAGATCTGAGTATATTTCCATCCTTTGATACTACTTCATACTACATATATGACCTTAATAGCTAATAACAGATAGTACCATTCTGGTATTTTTGCCTAGTATATGGAGGAAGTCAATTTTAATGTGAGAATGAGGGGTTCTTGGCTCTCATATTGAGAATGGCTATTTACCTGCTTATGGAGAGAGAGAGTCATGAGGAGTCAGACACAACCGAAATAACTGAACGAGAATGACAATGACACTGAATTTACAAAACAGAGGGATTATTGCATGATTATTGGTTTTTACGAAAAGACTATTCCTTGGAAAACATATTTTTAGACTAGAGGGATTCTTAAAATAGCCAATTCTCCATGCACGGGTAAAATAGGGTTCAATTATTTTATAGAGACTTTTCCAGGAATAAAAGGAATGAATAAGACACGGTGTGCCTTATTTAAATTAGTCTTCATTATTGCTGGGTGAATACAGACACTCTCCTGGCTGGTCTGTGGCCCTCCAAGGAGCTACTCATTAAACAGGCTTCCTGGTTCCAGGCAGTTGCGTTGCAGTCCCTCAGCTATCTTTCAGCAGCTTGCACAGCCTGAACACCACTGAGGCACAGTTCCCAAACCCATAAATTCAGCCATCTGCCCAGGGAAACTCACTGTCACTATCAGAGGAACAGAGAAGCCAAGTGAAGGGAGTTCTGAGGCAGAGGGGGCAGGAGTGTGGAGAGGGGAAGGGCTATGTTCACTTCTCAGTCATTCTGGTCAGTGGGGGCAAAATTGGAAAGTAGCTTGGGGATGGGCAGACAGGCATGTTCCTTTAAAGGCAGGGGTAAAAACCTAGGAAGAGAGACACACAGGTAGATAACTAGATAGAGGAAAGCAATAAAGATATAAGAGGCAGTTGAGGCTGATAGAATGAAGATTGCCTAGTATATGGAGGAAGTCAATTTTAATGTGAGAATGAGGGGTTCTTGGCTCTCATATTGAGAATGGCTATTTACCTGCTTATGGAGAGAGAGAGAGAGAGAGAGAGAGAGAGAGAGAGAGAGAGAGAGAGAGAGAGAGAGCGCGCTCATTGCATTTAGATAAGATAACTGCAGAGAAAGGGAGTACACTAGAATTAGGAATGTTTAATAGTATTTTTTATCACATACAAGTGAACACATTCATGAAGTGCAGTGGAATCAGCTAATGATTAAAGCAGGAAAGGCATTATTGGAGTGGGCCAAACCTTTGAGGTCAGATTCATCAGTGGCTACTGGCCAATCCCACCCAACTTCAAATGATATATCAAGAGATGTCTTAAATGTTGGCATAGTGGACGGAGTACCAGACCTAGAGTCAGGAAAAATTAAATTTTTTAATGCTTGAAATTCTCAAGAAGCTTAATTTTAAATTAATTTAATTTAAATTTAATTAATTTAATTAAATTTTAAATCAACTTATTAATTGACCGATCAAGACATCTTAATCTGGTCAGTTGTATGTCTCTACTGCCCAAAAGTCCCCCTCCCCTGGCACAAATCAATATCTCTCTCTCTCCATCTATCCATCCATCTCTCTCTCTCTCCATCCATCCATCCATCCATCCATCCATCCATCTATCTATCTATCTATCTATCTATCTATCTATCTATCTATCTATCTATCTATCTATCTATCTATCTATCTATCTATCTATCCCTGCTGAGTTCACCTCCCGGACATCTCAAGACATCTCCGATTGGAAAATAGCCCCTGAGGATGTGGACTTGGAGACTTCAACACTTCCCTTATTACTTCATCACAAAAGACATGTGTCTTTGCTGAGGCCCAGAAGATGCCAGCATATTCTGCCAAGTGGCTGGACCACTGTACTTTAAGTGAGTTCAACAAGGTTGCTCATCTCACCATTAACCAGGGTGCACCAAGGCGATTCAGCTCTGTCCTTAATACTTTTATTCTTAACAAAGACAAAAGATTCCAACTCATTTTCATGGTCAGGAGAGAGAAACTAAGTGCAGCCTCAGCTTAGAATCAGACTATCCTGGGCAAGGCGGGGGGGGGGGGGTGACTAAAGAGAAAATTATTTCACAAAAATATCACAATTCAATATTAAATTTCCACAGTTTGAATCCTTCTTCAGGTGGGAACAAGTTACCACTGAGCATTTTTAAATGCTTGCCCCCAACCTTGAGCTCAGTTTCTATTGGGGCTATGAAGAGTAGGAAAAAAGATAAGTAAATCAATTAAAGATCACCAGTTACATTTATAGAATCTCAGAGTTTGAAAGGACTTCAGGCTACTTCAGACAGCCAAGGAGGAATCTCCTTAACATCTCCAATGAGTTCTCAGCCAATATCCATAGTGATGAAGAACTAAGACCACTGTGCTTTTAGATAGCTCCAATTGTTAGGAAGTTTTTCCTTATAGAAAGCCGAAAACTCTCTCTAGGCAACATTGTTTTTGCCCTATTAGGCCAAATAGAACAAATTTCATACTTTTTGAACATAAAAGTTCTTCAAATACTTGAAGACAGCCATGATGTCCTCTTTGCTCTACAAGTGGTCACTTTTTCAGTCTCAGAAAGTTTTTTCAAACTATCCTTCATGGCCTGGCTTTGACTCCTTTCCCAATCCTGGTCATTGTCCTCTGGATGTGTCCCAGTTTGCCCATGTCTCTCCTTAAATATGGTTAGCTTAACTGAATGCAAGAGGCCAGATGTGGTCTGACCACAGAAGAATACAGCAGAACTATTATCTCCTTTGGAGGCATTATTCTTTTACTAATGCTAAGTAAGGTTATGTTATCTTTTATTTTTGTTTTCCATATCACAGTGTGAAGCTTATAATCCAGTCACATTAAACTTTTGATGGCACTAGAGGTTTTTTAGGTCTTCCCCTCACCCCCATGGACTACAGTGAAGCCCTGCCTCCCTAATTCTGAACAAGTGAAATAGATTCTATGGACCCAAGCATAGTATAGTTATCTCTATTAGATTTCATCTTCTTTTCTCTAGCTCATCATTCTAATCTGTCAACATTTGTTTGGATCTTGATTCTGTCAGCCTGTGTTAGTTATCTCTCTTGGTTTTGTGTCATCCACTAATTTGATACACATGAAATCTATGCCTTTATCCAAATCAATGATGTAAATGTTAAATAAAACAGGGCCAAGGACCAAGTCCTGGGAGAGTGCAGCAGAGATTTCCTTTGGGTGGGCCTTGATCCATTAGTCATTACAGTTTAGGATCAATCATTGAACCAGCTCTGATTCCCTTGACATATACAAGCACCCAAAGTATCTTTTTATCTTGTCCAAAAAAGAAAACATCCAAAAGAATGAGAGACTTTAACAACAGTCTAGGCCATTACACACCATGTCTGCTTTATTCCTCATTAGCTATTCAATTTAACTCATTGAACATCTATAAAGTATTTAATATATGCAAAGTACTATCCTAAGTGCTGGGGCCAGGGACAAAGACAAAAACAAAAAGAGTTTCTGCCCTTGAGAAGTTTTCATTTTGCTGGATTAGTGCAATATCTAGCTTAGTAACTAGCAAAAAACCCCAAACAAACAAATAAATAAAACTACTCCAATGTGACTTGCCCTTTCCCCCCTAAACTCATACCTTCTGTATTAGAATTGATAGTAAGTATTGATTTCAAGGCAGAAGAGCAGTTAGCATAAGGCAACTGGGGTTCAAAGACTTGCCCACGATAACACAGTAAGAATATCTGAGGCCAGATTTGAATTCAAGACTTCTTATCTCCAGGGCTGGTTCTCTATCCACTGAATCACCTTGCTGCCCTGCATGACTTGTTCTTATTGAACATATACTGGCTCATAGAAATCACTATTTCTCTTCCTAAGTGCTTGCAAATCATTCATTCTATAACTTTGCAATTCCATGATCTTCCCCTTTTTGAAAATAAAGAAAACAATTACTCATCTCTAGACCTGAGGCACTTTTCTAGTTCTTCATTCTCAGAGTTCACCACCAACTATTTAGCAATCACATTGGTGACTTTAGGAGGTAGTTCATTCAGGTCAAATGACATGAACTCATTGAAGTCTCTTACTACATCCTCATTTCTCTTGGATTCCAATTCCTTATTAACTATATGTTCTGTTTTATACTTTCCGGTCTATGTATTGATCAATTCTCCTTTGAGAGACAACGGGAGCAAAATAAAATGTCAGTAATATGGATCAGACTGTGGCTGGCACTCCCTTGAACTCTCAAATTTCTAAAATGGCACAGTCACTGTCTCCCTTGATTTCTGTTATTTCTACTTCAGCAATTGGGTTTTTCTTTAATGGCCAGAATTAAGTCCAGAAGAGCATTTCCTTTTTACTGATTCTTCTGTGTTAAGAAAGATGAATGCATTTTAAAAAATCCCATAACTTCCATCTTAGAATCAATATAAATTATTGGTTCCAAGGCAGATGAGCAGTAAGAACTAGGGAATTGGAGTTAAGTGACTTGCCCAAGGTCTCACAACAAGAAGTGTCTATGGCCAGATTTGAACCCAGGACCTCCTGTCTCCAAGCCTGGCTCTCTAATCACTGAGTCGCTTAGCCACCCTGGATGAAAGTATTTGTAATATGAGTCAAAAATGTTTGGGCTGGTCATATTTTAGTATGGTGAGACCTCCAGAAGATGAACAGATAGTTGAAATTTCCCATTACTATGATAACTATCCCACATGCCAATGGAATGATCTACTTTTAGAGCTCACTATTCAGTTCATTCTTCTGGATATATAGTTTGTAGTATATGCTCACCATGACAGAACTTCTATTTATTTCTCCACTGATACTTATCACAACCATCATACTTCACCTCTTCCCCAAGCTTCTTCCACTTTATGTAGTCTATAATGGGTTACTTTTATGTCCTTCCTCTGTTAGAATCAGTTCTACTTCTTTTTCACCAAATAGCAATATAGATGGGACTGAATTTGTCTCCTTGTACCAAGATTTCTAGTTCATTGTATTATTTATAATGTTATTCCATGTGTTGCCACTTAATAGTCAGAGAATAGAAGGATATAGGTCCCCAAATGAAGATGTATTCCATATACCTCAATTATCAAGAGTCATAGTTTAGGGCAGTGATGGGTAAACTTTTTAAAGAGGGGGCCAAAAGGAAAGGAAATGCTTATCTGTCAATCTGTTTCTAAGGCAACTCTTTCGAAGTCTCATTGTATTGTATTCGTCAGACTAGGAATAATATCACAGCCGGATAGAACATTTCAGGGGGCCGTAGTTTGCCCATCACTGGTTTAGGGGGCAATTGGATAGCTCAGTGGATTGAGCATCAGGCCTAGAGAGATGAGAGGTCCTAGGTTCAAATCTGACCTCAGATACTTCTTAGCTGTGTGACCCTGGGCAAGTCATTTAACCTCCACTGCCTAGCCCTCACCTATATTCTGTCTTGGAACCAATACACAGTATTGATTCTAAGATGAAGGGACGAGTTTTTTAAAAAAAAGAGAGAGTTGTCATTTAGGAAGGCAATAGGAGTGCCATGTCCTAGAAGGCACACACAGGATGCTGTCATACATGTTATTAAGGAACAACTATGCTAAAATCTAACTAGTAAAATGTAAACTATAATCTGGGGAAAAAAAGTAGCATGGTAGTAGGAGATGACAGAATGACAGGAGCTTTTGGCACCTATTAAGAAATACTGAAAAAGAAGAGCTAGAGAGGACAAATTTGGGCATTTCTCCATCCTATCAAGGGGAAAGGAAAAAACTCTGATTCTAGGTTTCCATTTTGGGGTTTTTAGGCAAAAATTTTCCCAGGGTAAATTGGAGGCAATTCATCAGGTTTGATTGGGACAGCAGGTGGCACAGTAAATAAAGTATCAGGCTTGGAGTTAAAATTCGGAGGAGGACCTGAGTTAAAATTCGACCTTAAATACATACTAGCTGTGTGATCCTAGGTAAGTCATTTAACCCTCTTTGCCTCTTTTTCCTTATCTGTAAAAATGAGCTACAGAAGGAAATGGCAAACCACTCTAGTATCTTTGCCAAGAAAACCCCAAATGGGGTCATGACTGAAACAACAACAATAAAAATCAGGTTTGATAATAGTAATACCAAAGTAAGAGGAACACATTTGCTTACTGAAAATGAATTCCCTTTGCTCTAATTCTGTGCTCACCAAACAACCTTCTCTGTATTTTGGCAATGCTGTGTTCAGTGTCCTGGGTCTTGGGCCAGATATTGCTCCCATTGTAAACTAGTGAACTGGCCTTCTTGTTTTTGAATCAGTCTCTTGTGAGTTTGGTTAAAGTGAGTCAACCCCTCCCCACCCCCAATAACCCCAGTCAGATCTCCTTGGGTGGGCTAATAATAACATGGAGCTTCGGAACTTTCAAAACTCAAGACCCTGGTCTGTGATGATCCCATCCAATATAGTCCTCTATAGCCTGGCCTGAAGTATCCATCACCCCAGCTTGGGGCTCTAGCAGTCCTCCTCTCACTGCCTTCTGTACCAAGAAGAAACCCTCATTCCAACTGCAAAGCCCAGTTTCCAGCAGGTCTTCAAGCCAGTCTCCTGGCTCAGGTTATATAATCGACAACAATCTGCCTGGAAGACAAACTGATTATATAAACTCAGCTGCCACAGGGAAGGAATCTAATGCTTTTCATCCTTACATAGCATGTGCGCTCCTTTCTCTCTCTCTCTCTCTCTCTCTCTCTCTCTCTCTCTCTCTCCTCTCCTCTCCTCTCCTCTCCTCTCCTCTCCTCTCCTCTCCTCTCCTCTCCTCTCCTCTCCTCTCCTCTCCTCTCCTCTCCTCTC